>NC_067403.1:160669420-160969420 GCF_016432865.1 Antechinus flavipes | reverse complement strand
TAACTTAGGGACATAACTCTAAATTATAGCCATTCTGGAAATGGCTGGATCAAATTCATACCTCCACCAACAAGTGTATCTACATGCCCATATGCTAACAGCCCCCCCAATATTTGTCATTTTTTCTTTTTTGTCAATATTCCCAATCTGATAGGTGAAAAGTTGAACCTCACGGTTGCTTTGATTTTGAATTTCTCTAATTACTAGTAATTCAGATTTTTTTTTTTAATATGGCTATGGATAGGTAAAATTATTTTTTATCACTTATCATAAAGGCAACTTACTGATGGCAAATAGTGACAAAACTGCCAGCTGAATCATTTTAATATGTAATTGGAAAATGTGTAATTAATTATAAATGTTAACAAAATCAATAAAAACATAACAATAAATTAATCAAATTGATCTTAGATGTTTACAAATCAGTAAAACAGAATAGAAAATAGATAATGTTCATCTCTGATTTTCTAATATGGAGATCTAATAGAACAATTTCTATTTGATTTTCACACCACTGTTCATTAAAAAAATGTTTATTGAATAAGAAAGAACCATTATAAAATAAACAACAACATTTTAATGGGGAGAATATAGTTTCTGTTCTGTCTGTGTGATAAATACTAGAAACCAGAGAAAGTAAAATTATTCTATATAAATTTTACTACTTAAATAATAATTTCTAAATTTAGGGTAATTTTTTTTTTGTAACTCTAAACTCTAAACAAGTTGAAGCTTTTTTGCCAAGTGTATTCCTTAAACTAAATAGAAAATAACATTTCTTAAGAGAGAAGCAATAATAAAGTTTACTCTCTATCACTTCAAAACTTATTAAATATAGTTAAAATACAATTTCATAGTACTTAACAAATTACTTTTTGTTTATAAGAAATTTTCAAAAAAATTTACAATTTTTAAAATTTTGAAATCAATTAACTACTGAAAGTATCACATTAAAAGTTATTTTAACATGTTCTATTTCATTCTAAAATTATTTTTATAAAGCATTTATTTTTTCTGGTTCATTTCCTATTGGGGGTTTAAGACAATATAAATCAGTTGACTAAGTCTTTTCTCCCAAAAACACTTTAGGAAATTACACTTTAATGTGTTATGATGGAAATGAAAAGTCTGGAGAAGGTGAGGATTATAATTTCTTTAACAATACTACTTTTATGAAATAAAATATAACAAGATATACAGTCTGTATCTTTATTGCATAAAATGAACACAAGAACTGAGAATGAACAAGGTTAATTTGACAGCTATAATAAACAGCCAAGTTGATTATTTAAGATCAGAGAAACAATTGGGGATATAAATTGTTTTGGGTAAGTAATCATTTAATTTCTAATTTTCTATCTCTTTTGGCACAATCTTCTTAAACATGTGGCACTGGAAAATATACTAGAAATCAATATGGCTTTGAGAAAGCTAAAATCTTGCATACGTGCTAGAGATAAGACAAAAAACTAGAATTGAATAGGAACACATAGTGTTTAATTTCACTTGAAAAACTGTTCAGATCTCTAACTTTTTAATATCAGTTCTCTACTGGTGATAGCAGATGATTCCAAGTCATTTAACACCATAATTTCAGAAGAATCAAAATGGCATATCACCCAAATATAATGGAAAGAGGAATGACATTTGTAATTAGGCTATGGCATATTATGAACAATGCATTACAGGCAACAAGTGATATTGTGTGTCCGTGTGCATATGTATGCCCTCACACACACATACAAACATAGCATTATGATCATCAGAACATAAGCATCTAGAAAAGAAAGGGAAGATGTTGTTAAGAGTAAAATAAAACTCAAGTACTATTGAAACATCTACAAAAATTAAATAACAAACAAAAAGAATCTCAATCTACTGAATAGAGTAGTTTATGTAGGGAGGATTTTTGGAAAGATCTGAGTAAGAATTGTACAGGACAAGAAGGAAGGCAGAGTTTTCAATCCATATTGTTAGAAGAAGTACTCTCCAACAATGAAATAGCAGATCCTTAAAGTATCTAAGTACCCTCAGATACAAAAATACATCCTACCAGCACACTGGGAATGAAAATCTAATGGCTTGGATCCTGGGAACCTTATAAACAGGTTCCACTCAGCCTAGAGTGATTTTAGATAAAATTTCTTATTGTCTATAAAGTGACCACCAGCAAAACAAATAAAAAAGACTTGTAAGAACTATGACCTACCATTTTTTATATTACAAATCAAAAGCACATTTGATTTCTAACATTGCAAATCATTTGAACAGAAGAAAGAATAAAGGTTATAAAATTAAATTAAAATAAATGAAACACTGTGACTGGTGTGATAACTTTCCATTTGGATCCTTATCCTTAAGAAAATTTTTAAGTTAATTCATTCATTAATATTAAGAAGAAATCATAAAAATCAATCAGAGAAACATTATGCAGTAGTGGATAGAGAGCTCACTTGGTTCATCCTAGGTAAATCAATTAACCTATCAGAGATGTAGTTCATTCTCTAAGACTCTAGATTAAGTTGTAGAGAACATGCTCATATGTAGAGGGAATTCCCTTATTTGGTGATTCCCTACAGCAAAGATATGTCAGGTCCAAAGTCTATTCATGAAACAAGAAGAAAAAAAAAATCTAAGAGGAAACATTTTCTCATCTTTATTGTTTTTCAATCATATCCAATTCTTTGTGACTCCATAGATCATACTATTCATAGGATTTTTTTGACTAATATACTGAAACGGTTCATCATTCTTCAATAGATTAAGGCAAACGGAGAGGCTAAGTAACTAGTACATGTCTGAGACCACATTTGAATTCATATCTTCCTGACTCCAGATGCAATGCTCTATATACTGAGCTGTCAGTTCATTCCTTTTCATCATTAGCTTTGACTTATTTTTCTTTAATTATTCCTAATATAAAAAAGGATTTCCTAATGAAGAATCCAAGAACACCAGTACATTACTCTCTTACAGTCAGTTAAGTTTATTCAAATAGCTTCTTAATCAATACAATTGATCTGAGTTCATATGTATTATGCTCTAATTCAATTAGTCATAAGGCTTAACAATACAAGCACATAATCTGTAAAGGATTGAACTACATCAGTTTAGGGCTATATCAATTGAAAAATAATTTCCTGATTTTCCTTGGGAAATAGCATTAGTTTAAATAAAATGAATTCAAAAGTAAGCCTAACCTATTTATCAATTTTTGTGGAAATGCTAAATTATGTGAAGAAATATTTTCAAGTGTTTAAAGCAAAAGATATAATTACAGAGATACGCAGATATTTTTAAGAAAGTAGGGATAAGTTTTTATAGTACAATAACATCTAATTAATGTCTTCATTAATTTAGAACTTTCTAACTAAGAAAACTAACAGTACTTGAGATTACAGGAACATATTGTCTCCTTACAACATCAAACTGTTTTAAAGTACATTAGAAGCAGCTAATGTGCTGCCCTAGATGTAGTAGAACACAATAATTAGTTGATTTTGATACTTGTTACTCAGAATTTAAGATCTAGCAATATCTCATTTGTAGCTGGAGAGAGAATGTGAAATAGGTGAACTGTTTTGTGAATGACCATACATAAGGAAGAATGGCTAATTTAAGAGTTTGTATATCGATTCATCATATTTCAAAGATGAAGATATGTTATAATCTTAGGATTCTTTTCAAATGCACAAATCTTGTCTGAGAAAGCAAACTCTGGAATAGGCTCCAAATCCATAATAAAAAGCCATATCTCCCCTTATTTTGTGATTAAGATTTCACTTAATCAAACTGAATTTTCTTATATTAAAGACATAAATAAAAGAGGTTTTACTGTTTAACATGTCATTTTAACAATCAATATTTAGAAATTTACTACAATAATACAACATTTCATCCATGTGGGCACAAACTGAATAGATATGCTCTGGAATTACCACAGTTAAATGAAATTTGGTGCACAATCTTCTATTCATAAGTTCTCCACAGTTGGGAAAGGTTGTCAACAGATAAGAAATTTATCACTGGGTCTATGTCTAAATTTTCCTGGTTTCAATTATTATCTTACATTTAAATTTATCTTTATAAATTTGGGTGGTTTTGTCACCAAACAAGTAAAAATTATGATGAGGAAAGAAGGAAACAAGCAATTATTAAATACGTACTATTTGATCCTCACAACAATCTTGGGAGGCAGGTGTTTATTATTATATCTGCTTTAGAGTTAAGGAAACTGGGGCAAATAGAGGTTATTTCCTCGGGTCACATAGCTACCGTGTTTCCCTGATAATAAGATCTATCCCGAAAATAAGCCCTCCCCTTACTGTGTAAGATTCCTCTAAAATAAGCCCTCCCCCGAAAATAAGCCCTATTGAGATTGCTACTGTAGTGAAGGTGATCCCCTGTGCTATATGCTACATTACGGTACCCTCTGTATGCACCATCCCACTCCTCCCTCCCCCTGGGTGAAACGCACGCCACGCTCTGAGCTGCATCCAATCAGAGCTGCAGTAGTGAGCACGTCATCCTGTTCTTCCCCAGTGATTTGCTTGCTGGCACCATTGAGAGCAGTGCCGCGGAGGAGAGCTGAGGCAGGACAACATAAAAACTTGGTATATAAGTGGGAGTGAGGGGGCATGATGGAGGATAAAGGAAGAACTCATGGGGCATGATATAGGATAAAAGAAGAACTCAGGGGGCATCATGGAGGATAGAAGGAGCACTCAGGGAGCATGATGGGGTTAAAACATTATTGAGGGGCATGATGGAGTGAAAAGAAGGAATGATGGTCATAATTTTATTATTCTGTCTGCACAGGTCACCTGTGTTTTGGCAATTCGTTTGGATGGAAAGAAAGTCACACCTCTAATCATCAGTAAGGGCAAGAAAGATAAGATTGAATGTGTATCAGACATTTACATTCTTGAAACCAAAAAAGCCTGGTATACACAAGCCATTATAAGAAAGTGGGTTGATTTAATGCTGCCACTTGTTATGAGAGGTAACCAAAGAGGTCTGATAATCTGGAATTCAGCCAGCACTCACCATGCTAAAGAAATGAAGAACTTCCTTGCAGAGAAGAATAGATCAAGTAATGATTCCTGCAGGAATGACTGCCTATCTCCACACCCTTGATATTGCAATAAACAAGCCATTCAAGGACCATTTGCGCATGGAAGTCAATGACTACACTGAAAATAGAATGGAAAGAAATCAGTGTGGAAACTTTGTGAAGCCCTGTCTGCAAGAAGTCGTGACTTGGGTGAAGAAGTCATGGGATAAAATTACTGACAGCTGTGTCGCCAAGGCCCTACGAGCAGGTTACCTGGACAAGACATGTTCATTTAAAGAGAGCTATATTGTTGGACACGACAGATTGGGTCCACTTCTTCTGAAGGAAATAGAGGTGCAAGACATCTAGGACGGAATTCAGGGTATGGACACTCATGACGATGTTGTTGAAAAAGATGACATGATCATTATTGAATACTTTTGAGTATTCAATTATTATTGAGTACTTTTTTTTGTTCACATTTGCCTGTTTATTAAAATTGCTGTCAATGTTCATTCAAATAAGCCCTCCCCTGAAAATAAGCCCTCTGGCGTTTTTCTGTCCAAAAAAAAAAAATTAATAAGACAGTGTCTTATTATCAGGGAAACACAGTAGTAAGTTTCTAAACTGAATCTGAACTCAAGTCTTCCTGATTCTAGACCCAGGACTCCACTCACTGACAATACTTAGCTATCTCTGAGGGAAAAACATTGGTATAAAAGTAGCAGATTTCTATCTAGAGGCCCTAAGTTCAAATCCCTCCATGTGTCACCTAATTTCTTACTATCTTAGTATCCTCTTCTGCACATTATGAAGTTAGATTAGAATTCATCTTTATTTTCAGTTTTAATTGAATAAAGGAGAATGATAAAAAAAAAAGTGGCAAAAATATAATTTCAGCAGTTCAGCTTGCTCCTCCCTTTAGAAACATACTTATTATCCATGTTTTACGGAAGAGATAGTCAAAGGACTAAAAGTGACTGACCAGCACTTTGAGTGCAGAGTTTCTTCTACTTTTTTTTATATATTTTTTTTTAGTTTTTTTTTTTTTTAGTTTCTTCTACTTTAAATCAAACTAGTTAAGATTCAAAAGTCTTCTTTATTTTTTGTACAATTCTGCAAATTGTGGTTGATTGGTTGTTGCCTTTCATGCTCAAAAATGACCAAAATTACACCACTATGTTAGGATCAAGGTACAGTAACTAATAAAATCAATACAATCTCAGAAGGCTCTGCCACAGATCAGGCACAAATTGTCCATAGGAACATTTAGAGTAGAGATGTCTCCAAATTTGCATGTTTCTTTGAGCTTCTGCACTTTTTTGCAGAGTACCTTCTTTGATGTAGGCATGTCATGCTGGGAGGTAACAAATTAATAGGAAATGCCTTTATGAGTACAGATATAATAACTTAGGAAAGTGTCAACAATCATCTTGAAAAAGAGAGACTGTATAGTCTATAAAGACAAAGGAAATGAATAATTAATGACTAATAGGACTAATTTTGTGAAGATGAAAAAAAGCTCAACTAGCTATTATGTTTGGACTTGGTTGTCATTTTTGAAAATTCTTAAGCAAAGAATGGTTTCAACTTTTAGGGGATCAAAGAAGAACAAAGAACAATCTTTCAGAATACAGATCACCCTACTAGACCTCATTCTTTATAAATAAATAGTTCCTATCTCTTAGTTTTAGTTCCTTGTATTCTGGGCTATTATTAGTACAATTGTATGAGATTAAAAAAAAGAGTGATAAGCACCTCTGTTGTTAAACACTATTTTCCTTCTATATTCAGTTAATGGATCACAAGTTCCTCTTACAATCACTGTATTCTTATCACTGTATTTTCTAATTGTGACATTTTAGAAAATGAGAGATTTCCCCTTTTTTTCTTTCTTACTGTATACATAAATTTTTTGGATTTCTCACCAACCTTTTTACTTCCACTAGTTCCTTACTTTCCACTTTTCAAATGGGTCTTGCTCTCACCTTTATTGGAAAACTTCTCACATAAAATTAGTATCCATCTCTTTTACACCTTTCAAAGTACACTTAATTTTACAGTCTACATCTACTACCTTCAGTTTCTAATGACCATCTTTTACTTAGGTTTTAACACCATGTCTTTGTCATAACTTCTGCAAGATCACCTGTAAATTAACATTTGGCCAAAACTAATAGTCTTTTTTCAGTTTTTTCTTTCTCTCTTTAAAATGAAATGAATTGGACTGAAGATTTGCTCAGAGTCACACAATTAGTATATATGTGAGGCAGGATCTGAACTCGGGTTCACTCTGGCCAAAACAGCAAATTTTATTTCATTCATTCATTCGTTTGTTTTGCAGTGCATGCTTCTATTATGTAAGAAAAAATGGGATTCTCTAAACAATGATAACCTGTTGTCATTTACCTGACACTGAATTCTTCAACAAGATGGTTAATGTAACAGCATTTCAGAAAGGCTCACTATGACAATATCTTTCTATTGGGATAAAATAAAAATAGATTTGAAAAAAATAGTGTCACAAACAGAATCTTGGTTATTACAGGGATGGGTCAGCTCCAGAGTGTACCAGGCATAATATAGCCAGTGCTCAAAAGACTTTTAGATTCATGAGAGAGTCAAAAATTAATATTTTAAAAAGAGGTAAGAGATGAGATTCCTTGTGGCCTCACAAGTTTGAAACAGAAGAAGATTTTTTGGTTTTAAAAAGATACATTTCTCCTGAGTAACTTTTCAGTTAACTAAACAATGAAAAAAACAATGGAACAAGAGTATATATTGACAGATTTACTGGGTCTGAAGTTGGGAAGATATGAGTTCAAATTCAGCTTGAAATATATCTAGCTATATCATGCTGGGAATATCATTAACCTCTATTTGCTTCAGTTGAAACAAATGATTACAGTTCTTTCAACTGTAAGATGAAATAATAATAGCTGCTACATTCCAGGGTTATTGTAAGAATCAAAAATCATATGTGTAAAATGCTTAGCACAATGCCTGGTATGTAATACATGCTACATAAATGCTATTATTGTTATTAGTTATTGCTGTTATTATCTGTTGTAGGTATAGGATCTGAGATCCCACTTGGCTACTCCATTTGGAAACAGACATCACTGTTTCATTTTTACCAAAGATAGGAAAGGCAGCCTCAATCAAAGCAAGTGTTAGATTTCCTGGTTTCTGGGAGCATTAAAATTCTGCTGGCATTAACATTCTCATGCTCCTTTACTAGCTTTCTGCACAGGGTATATTTCACTGCTATAACAGTTATAATATTATGCTCACCTCATAAATATCCGTTGACAAGCTGAGGCATACAACTGCACTTTAGTTTAGCGTTTTTAAAATACAGATAGCTGATTTATTTATATCTTTCCTTCTTAAAGAGGTTACTAAACCTCTGCAAGAGTAAACAGTGTTCAAAGTTTAAAGTTTGATACACCCCACGTTCCAACATGGACATGGAAATGAAGATGAATAAAGAGTTGCAGAAACTTAAAATGGATTTTAAAAGGAGGGCACAACAGATTAAAAGAGTATTCTAGGAAAGATTTCCTATAGTCAACAAGAAGAGTACAAATGATAAGAGGATGGATATGCTGTAGTCATGCATGCATAAATGTTGAGATAGATGCTGTTCTTTTTTATTCCAAAAATAAAATGAAATAAAGAAAAATGCAATTTTTTTAACTTAAATTTTCTTGGTATTACTTTCTTCCATGAGAATCTGGATAATTAAATATAGATCATGGTGTTCAATTTCCAATCTCCAAATGTCTTATTACACATAGGGGGTCATGTTATTCAGCACCATATCTAACAACTGCAGTCTCTGATTATAAGTGTGACCTCATTAGATAGCCACAATAACAATGGTCATATAATAACTATGCATTTATTATTTAATTGCAGAAAAGTTCAGAGCCTTGGATAGATCGACATTTGTGCATTTTCATATGACATTATGCATATGTAATATACAAATATTCCTCAAGTATCAGTATTTAATCAGAATCCTAACCTTGACTCAACAGTTTGTCAATGGGGATTCTAATTTTTTAGAGTTTTAGATACAGCAAGAAAATAAAAGAAAGAGAATCCTTAGTTCAAACAGATGTTGATTAAACAGGAATAAAGATGATATAAAGAAGAAAAAAGAAAAAGCATAAATTTTTTATCTGAATTCATTTGTGACAAAATGAAGATGAAAGGTTAAAATTTCTTACACTTTCTTTTGAATGTAAACTACTGTAAGTCTTCACCACCTCCCTTTTTCAGATGAGTACATGAAGAAATAATTACAGTTCATTTTCCATTATGGTTTTGCTTCAAAAATCCAGGGATCCACTGGCCAGAAAGCCAAAAGCATTTTTTTTTATTTTCAAAGAAATAGCCAGCTAGGAAACATAGGGATATATTTATGTTTGGAGAGACAGTTTTGTTCCTTCTCCAAATAAAATCTACTCACTATGACTGGGAACAGGTAAAGTTGATAACCATAGAAACTTGGGCAGAAGACTAGAATCCTTATAATACATTTCACAGTAGACTATTCCCTTTTGATCTCTTCCTAATTTTTTTTCAGTTCACCTCTCCACCTTTCCCCAGAAATGTGTGTTTATAACAATAATAATGACATTTAATGTTTATATATCATTTACTAAATGTATCAGGACCCTCCTGAATCACTGTCTTGTTGTGGTGGAGGGGCTTGCATAGGTTAATGAAACTGTGAGCCATATCATGTAGAATTATCCAAAATGGACAAATCATATCAGAGAGTTCTGATAAAAGGTGATTCATTGGAGAAGAAATTGGTAAACTACTCTTTGCCAAGAAAATCTCATGGATGATTTTAAAATTATAAAAGATATGACACTGGAAAATGAGACCCTTATGTAAGAAGGTATCCAACATGCTATGGGGAAGAGCAGAGGACAATACAAATAGCTGTAGGACCAATGCAGTAGCTGGGCCAAACCTGAAAGCAGCTCAGCTGTGGATGTATCTGGTGATGAAAGGAAAGTAAATGATGTAAAGGAAAGTAAATGCTTTAAAGATCAATAACGTATAGGAACTTATATAAGATTTATGAACTAAGGTAAACTATATGTGGTCAAACAAAAGAGGATAAGATTAAACAGAAAAATCTTACATGTTGGTGAACTTAAATAGATAGGAATATGTGAATTTAATTCAGATGATTATGACATATACTACCATGGATAAGAATCCCTTTAAAAAAATGAAGTAGTCCTTATCATTAATAAAAGGATAAGAAAGTAGTACAAGAATATAATATCAAAAATGACAGAATATCTCTTTGAATCCAAGGTCAATAGTAATACAGTAATTCATACTACACAGCACACATATGCTATGTATATACTACATTATTAAATACATAGTAATGCGGGTCTATTCTACCACTGATGTTAAAGTTGATTAGTTCTATAAAGATTATATGAAAATATAATTTTTATTTATATGAAAATGTAATATTTTTGAGAAATAACACATATACACACATTATATCCATCATGGGAGATTAGAAAGCTAAAGTAAGAAATCAAAAGATAATTGGAATAATGGTCAAATTTGGCCTTGAATTACAAAATAAAGCAAGGAAGAGACTAGTCGAATGTTGTCAAGATAACTCACTGGCCATAGAAAATACTCTTTTTCAACAAACCAAAAGATACCTCTCTATTATGGACATCACCAAATAGTCAATACTGAAATCAGACGGTTTATATACTGTGCAACCAAAGGTGAAGTAGCTCTATACAGTCAGATAACATAAAACCTGGAGTTAAGTTTGGCTCGAATCATTCACATCTTATTACAAAATTCAGACTTAAATTAAAACAAGTAGGGAAAACCACCAGATTATATAAGTATAACTTAAATAACATTTCTTATGAATGAAGTTGAAGTGATAAATAGATTTAAGGGTTAAATAAAATGTTTGGAGAAGTACGGACAGAAGTTCTCAATATTGTAAAATAAATAGCCAAAAAAAAAATTCCAAAGTAAAAGAAGAGCAAGAAATTAAAATGGCTGGCTGATGAGGCTTTACAAATAACTAAGGAAAAGAAATAGAGTGAAAGATAAAGAAGAAAGACAAAGATATACCCAACTGAATGCAGAATTCTAGAGAACAAGGAAAAAAGAGAAGGTTTTCTTAAATGAACGAAGCAAAGCAATAGAAAAATTGTTTTTTTTTTTTTTTTTTAGCAATAGAATGGAAAAGAAAAAAGATAGATCTCTTTGAGAAGAAGAGAATATCAAGGAAATGTTTCACCACTGAAAAGATCATAAAAGACAAAAATGGTAGAGATTTAACAGAAGTAGAAGAGGCTAAAAAGAGGGGAAAGAACACTGAAAAAACTATACAAGAAAGATTTTAACATAAGAAGGACTACAATGGTGTGGTTGCTGCCATCATGGAGAATGAAGTCAAATGTGACTTAGCAGCATTGCTAACAATAAGGTTAGTGGAGATGATGAAATTCCAACTGAGCTATTTAAAACTCTAAAATATGATGTTCTTTAAGTGCTATCCTCAAAATGCCAGCAAATTTGGAAAAGTTGAGAGGTGAGAGTTTTCCACTGGATTGGAAGAGATTATTGTAGTAATCCTAGAGGAGGATAATGCCAAGGAATGTTCAAATTAGCAAACAACTGCACTCATTTCACATGCCAGCATGGTTATACTTAAAGATTCTGCAAGCAAAGCCTCAGCAACATGTGAATCAAGAATTACCAAAAGAACAGATTGGTTTTTGATGTGGCAGAGGAACTAGAAACCAAATTGCTAACATTCACTGGATTATAGAGAAAGTAAGGAAGTTTCAGAAAAAAAAATATTGGATCACAACAAAATATGACAAGTCCTCAAAGAGATGGGACTACCAGATCATCTTATCTCCTGAGAAATTTGTATGTGGATCAAGGTTAGAACCAAACATAGGACTCCTGATTGGTGTAAAATTGGGAATAGAGTATGACAAGGCTATATGCAAAACTCCAAGGTGGATGAATCAAAAGCCAGAATTAAGATTGCTGGGAAAAATATCAATAATCTCATATAATGTTAATGATACCATTCTTATGGCAGAATTAATAAAGAATTAAGAAAACCCTTAATGAGGATGAAAGAAGACAGCATGAAAACTGATTTTAAGTTTAACATTAAAAACAAAAAACACTAAAATCTTGGCAATTGGCTCCATAATTTCCTTGCAAATAGGAAGAGAAATGGAAGCAATGTAAGATTTTTTTTATCCTTGAGTTCAAAGAAAGTGATTATAATGATTATATAAAGATAGACATTAAACGATGTTTGCTTCTTGAAAGTTGTAGAGAATCTACATAGCATACTAAAAAGCAGAAACATCACTTTGCTGACAAGTGTCCTTATAATCAAAGTTATGGTCTTTCTAATAGCAACAGTATGACTGTGAGAATTGGACTGTTAAAAAAAGTTGAGCACTGCATAATTGACACTTTCAAATTATGGTACTGCAGTAGACTTTTGAGAGTGTTTTAGATAGTAAGGAGATCAAATTAGTGAATATTTAAAGAAATTAATTCAGACTTCAAATACTAAAGCCAAATACTTTGGCCAGATAATGAGAAGATTGGACTCACTGGAAAAGACCCTGATGTTGGGAAAGAATAAAGGCAAAAGGAAAATAAAACAGCAAATGATAAGATGAATAGGATGGTGCCATGGAAGCAACAGACATGAGCTTAGATAAGTGTCAAGAATAGCCAAGGACAGAAGGGCCTGATATGCTTAATGGTACAAAGAGTCAAGAAGAATTAGACATGACTGAATAAATAAACAATAACAAAAATGTGCCAGAGACTGTGCTAAATGGATTACAATTTTTAAAATTTGATTTTCACAAAAGCCCTCTGGGGTAGGTACTATTATTATCTTCATTTTATAGTTGATGAAATTGAGATAGATAGAAGTTAAGTGACTTAACCATGGTCCCACAGGCTAGTAAGTGTCTGAGTTCAGATTTGAACTCAGCTCTTCCTGACTCCAAAACCAGTGCTCTATGCCAGAAATTTAAATATGGTATGAATAATGGATATTTGGGAACAAAACTAGAATTGTAGACTATTTTAATCAGTGGTGTTATCCAAAACAAGTCACTTACATCTTGGAAATGGTTTCCTCAAGAGAACAATACATTCTCTTCTTCACAGAGCTAAGAAGAGAAGCAGATTGATAAACATTTAGGAGCCAAAGATATGACTTTTATTGTTGTAACATTTTTAGGGTCAACACTTCATTATTTTACATTATTTTCTCACTTTGACCATTCATAAACATGTTAAGTAGTTTTCTTTTTTCTTTGATACTTTTTGCTTCTTTTGTCATGAACTGAAAGGATTTGGAAAACTGACTAGATTGTTTATCTAAGATAACTCAAATCAATGTAGAGATTAGCTTTTTGTAATAAAAACATTATTATAATTTTCTCTTTCAATAGGCCATATGCCACTTATATGAGGGATTGTAGTTCTGTTTCCATTCAAAAAGCTCCAACAATATTGTGTTTGAAATAATGTTTTTCATTAATTGAACTAAGTTTCTTCTAACTTCATACAACAGTAAAAACATTTTCAAGAAGAATATAACATCTTTTGTGTCAACATAAGATTACCAGAGATACAGATAATATTCTTCTGTGCATAAAAATAGGCATGTCTTCTGTAGATAAAAATCCCTCTAAAAACCAGTCATCTAGACATAACTTTAACTACTACCAACTTAGGCCTTCATGATGGCACCCAGGTGATACAATAAATAGAGTAGTAGGGCTAGAGTCAGGAAGATGGGTTCAAATCTAGATTCAGATATGCATACTATCTATGTGATTTACAGCAAGTCACTTAATCTCTGTCTCTGGCACTTTTCCCAACAATAAAATGTGGATTACCTCCCAGGTTTGCTGTAAAAGTCAAATGAGATAATATTTGTATAACATTTAGAACATTGACTGGTACATTGTGGATTTACTTATATTCTTCTTTTTCACAGTGATAGGGATGCTTAATGGTTAATGATGAATTCAATGTAAATGATAATGACTAGAGATAGCTAGGTGGAACAGAGGATGGAGTGCTGGGCCCAGAGTCAGGAAGACTCATCTTTCTGTGTTCAAATGTGGTCTTATCATATTATCACATAGTGGGCAATTACTAGCTGTGGGATCCTGGGCAAGTTACTTAACCCTGTTTGCTCAGTTCCTCAGCTGTAAAAATGAGCTGGAGAAGCAAATGGTAAACCACTCTATCTTTGCCAAGAAAACCTCAAATAGGGTCACAAAAAATCAGATACAATTGAAATGAGTGAACATGAACACATAAAGAATATAAATGTATACAATTTTCTCCTGAAACAAAGGTAGTTTTGCTGCTCCAATGAACCTGTCATATATCACTTTCCTCTCCTAGGATAACTAGAGGAAAATTAAAAAATTCCTAGACATTCAATTAATCCAATTCCATTAATAATTAAAAGGTTTTGAAGGTCAAATATATGAACTTAAGCACTTGCATCCATTCTAGCCATCTTTAACATTCAACAAAGGAATCACGTGGCCAGGGTCCTAGGTCTCTGATACAAAAACCTATCTTATATTGTATGATTTTCCTTCCAGTGAAGAGATAGGGAATCTTTTTTTTTTTCCTGGCAAGGGATATTTGGATATTATAACATCATTCACAGATTATACAAAATTATCAACTTAAAGAATTCAAGCAGTGCTATGTTGTTGCCTAGGGTTGCCTTGGCAGGGCCAGATCAAATGAAAGCCCATGAGCCAGATGTTCTCTATGCTTGCTCTGTAGTGTAATAGATATTTCCTTTTCACTTCTTGAGCTCCACAGAAATCTAGATGGTATATTGTGATAATTTACTTTTCACTAATACAAGTTCACTACCTGTTCAGTTCCATTTCTTTGTTACTTAAAACTTTATGGAACATGAAAAAAAGTCGTATATATCAGATTTCTAAAGATGAAAAGAGAAGCTCAGATCACTCATATATACTCCTTTAAAATTCTAAAAACTCACCAGAAGATATAATTATGAAGAAAACCAAATAGAAACTTTGACAAGCTTCTCCATCCAGTCCAGGGCTAACTAGAAGATTTACAGAAGCTTGCAGCTATTCTGAACAAAGACAAAAGGGACAAAAATTCAAAGAGTCCATGCTAGAGGAAAATCTGGAGACAAGTTCCTCTTGGCACCCAGCTAGCCCACAGTGGCACCCCAGCTTCAGAAAAAGTTAGCAAAGCAATAAGGTCTTGTAGGAAGGCTGCCACCAGTTCAGTCTGCTTGGGAATAACTGGAGAAGAAGATAGAGGAATGACTAAATGTAAAACTTGACTTGAGTCCTCACTTGCTAGAATCATTAACTGAGGAATTCCTGAGAAAGGAGCAACCTAGTCTTAGCTCACAAATGAAGATCAGCAAAGACTGACTTTACAGCCAACAGATGAGAAAGAATCAAGCAGAACCAAACTAATCCATATACTGCTATGAAGTTATACTGTTTCCTAAGCACAAAATCCCACAGAAAGTGACGTAGAGATATTGGTAAACAGAAGGAAATATCTAATAAAATCCAGGAATACTATGAATTGAGTAAAACCAAAGGATAAGTCCAGAAAAGAGTACCAGTACAAGTAGAATCTTGGCCAAAAAGAAGAGTTTGGTCACAAGAAATTCAAATATACCTGGAAGAAATTAAAGAAGGAGGGGGGCAGGAAATGAAGTAAGAACTCTAAAGGAATAAAAATGATGAGAGAACATATAATATGGTACAGAAGGTGCCATAATTATCTAAGTAGCAGACAATCTAAAAATAGAATGGATCAATAAGAAATCAATAACTTTATGAAATAATAAATATTATAATAGTCAAAAGATTCAGGGAATAATAAAAAATATAATAGTAAGAAAATATGATAATAGTATCATATATAGGCAGGTAGGGATAGTAGATAGCATGCTGGGCCTGGGGTTAGGAAGATCAAATTTGGTCTCAGACACTATTACTAGTTATAAGACTTTGGGCAAGTCATTTAATCCTGTCTTCTTCAATTTCCTGATCTACAAAATGAGATGGATATAGAAATAGCAGACTACTCCAGTATCTTTGCCAAGAAAACACAAAATGGGGTCATAAAAAGTTGGACACAACTAAAATGAGTGAACAACAAGAAGATATGAAGAATCTATTTAAAAATTGACTTAGAAAAAAGATCAAGGGAATATAACATAATAATTATCAGATTACCTGAATGATCAAACAAAAAATCTGGATATCAGATTTTAAGAAGTTATGAATATTAGCTCAAAACTAATAGAATCAGAAAGCAAGGGGCAAAATATATGAAATTCACTGGTTATATCCTAAAAGAAACTACAAAAGAAAACTCTTAGAAATGTCATAGCCAAAATCCAAAGCTAGCAAGTCAAAAACAAGAACCAACAACCAAAAAATCAAAAACAGCCTGAATGAAAGAATTCAAGAACAAATGAACTAAAGCTAGGATAACATAGAACTTAGTGTCTATTATTAAGGAGTGAAATCTTGACATATAGTATTTTAAAAGGCAATCTGCTTACAACTAATCAGTCAATTAGCATTTATTAAATGACAGATTCTATGTTAAGGCACAGGGGTTATTCAGTTTACTGTCAGTTTTAAAAGAAAAAAGAAAGAAAAGGTAAAAAGAGGGGACCTAATATAG
This sequence comes from Antechinus flavipes, assembly GCF_016432865.1. Taxonomy (NCBI): domain Eukaryota; kingdom Metazoa; phylum Chordata; class Mammalia; order Dasyuromorphia; family Dasyuridae; genus Antechinus; species Antechinus flavipes. The sequence continues at coordinate 160,952,574 of NC_067403.1, read as the reverse complement.
ATGAAGTAAAGAAGACGAAGGAAAAAATTGCCATTTCCCACAGATGGGATGTACAAAAAGAAAATTAAACAACCACCAAAGAGAGAATGAAGGTAGAGGGCATCTCAGGAAGCTCAGTATTTGAAATAGACAAAGTAGGGTTGAACACACAAAAATAGTTTGATATTATGTATCATTATATTATGTATGCTAAATTTCAAAGTTTGATGAGTATGTTAAATTCCATGGAATATCAAATGATTGAGGAAAAACATATTTATCAATAATAACTGTAAATGTGATGACTTTAGGTAACAGAATTGATTAGGAAACAAAATCTAACAATATATCACTTAAAGAAACATAATAAAACAAAGCTTTTTGAGAATATTTACGGAAACATAATAACACAGCTTTTGGGGAAATCAAAATTAAGGATGGAACAGAATTTATTGAGCCTCAAGTAAATTATAAAAAAGAGTGATTAATCATTACACTAGATATATCAACAGTAAAAATAAATAAGAAAGATTAAAATAAATAGGAAAGCCATTATGTTTAACAGAATCATAGATGATGAAATAATATCAATACTACATATGTGTGTATGTATGTATATATATATATATATATATATATATACATATATATATATATATATATATATAAATGTATGCATACACACATGTCCATACAAATTGAATAGCATAGAATACAAATAGAAATAACTGTCAGAATAATAGGAAGAAATACATTAAAAAATGATAAGTGAGGGAAAAAAGTATTCCTAAAACACTTAGAGTAGAAAAGGAATTCACGTCTTTTTCAGCTTGCATGACAATTCTATAAAAGCTGATCATGTACTAGGATATGAAAAACTTCATGAACAAAAGTAGAAAAGTTTAAAACAACCTTTGCCTAATAACAATGTAATAAAAATTTTAGGAAATAAAGGGCCTTTATTTAGGAAAAAAAAGGTTTTAAACTTAAATGTAAACTAAATTATTCAATCTAAAGAACCAGACAATAAGAGAACAAAATATAAAAACAATGGAAAGGTCCAACAAAGAAATATTTTGATATAGTCAAAAAAGTTTTTATGAGAAATTTTATACCTCTAAATATGTTTATCAAAAGCAAAGAGAAAGAACTAATTAACAGATCAGCCTTGTATCATTAATAAAACAATAAAAAATCCCAACTAAATTAAAAAAGGAAATCTGAAAAGCAGAGATAAACAAAATTGAAAACACCAAAAGAGTCACTGACTATTAAATAAAAGTATGAATTTTACTTTATTGAGGGGGGGATTAGTAAGCTGGTAAAAAAGAAAACTAAATTGATTAAAAAGAAAAAGGAAAAGGAAAATTCAACTACTAAAATAAAAATGTAATTCATAGCAAATTAAAGAGAAAATAAATAAAATTATTAGAAATTCTTTCACACAACTATTTAAATACAGATAAATTAAATAAAATGATAAAGACTAAAGTATAAAATTCCCAGATTAATAGAACAAGACATAAAAATTTAAATTAACCACAAAAGATTCATAAGTTATGAAGACACTTTCAGAAGAAAAGTGGAGTTATAAGTGCATTCTATAAAACACTCAAATAAGTCATAATTTCAAAATTACATAAATTACTGGCCAAAATAGAGAAAGATAGGATTTTTAAAACTTGTTCTGAGATAAGGGAGAGATAAAGTAGAAAAAGAAAACTGAACACAAATATATCTAATGCATACTAGCGAAAAAATACTGAACACAGTATTATCAAAGAGGCTGCATCTTTAGATTTTAAATAGTCTATGTATTTAAATATAACACTGTATTAGAAATGGTACTGAGTTATCATATGGCATTCTGGCATCTTACTACCACAAGTTAAAAAGACAATAAAATATATGCATTCTTGTTGTCTGAATACATTCTTGATAATAACCACAGTAGCATCATTTTTTATATTTAGTTAAAACAGAATGAAGATTTTAAATATATAGCATTTTAATTAATCAGCAAATCCAGGACTAATCTTTGGAAGTAAGATCAAATTGAAGACACAAAATAATCTTATACTGGCAAACTCTAACTTTAAATAATAATAGCATTTTGATCAAGTCTTTTCTGACCTCATTGTACCCTGTGATTAGAAAACCAGTTTAAGTTCACTTTTGCACTATTAAAATCATTTTTATTAAAAACTTATTTTCCAAGTTACTTTCTCCTTAAATGTTGATAGCAGTAAAGCTTTTGATAATCAAGAAAACATATTTTATGTTAGATTTTTTGTGATATTTCTGGTTTTAAATATATGACTTAACATATGTTTAACACATAGCATATGGAAAGAAGAAAAAGCAAAGTCTGAATCCCATGCACAAATATTGGTTCAAAAGCTAACACTGTGTATACATGTAGTGATAGAAGGCAGTCTCAAATCATGTGGGTTATTGGGTTTAAAAACTAATACAGGGATCTTTTCTCTGCCAAAATCAAAGTCCTTCAAGACTTTAATTTTTTCTGGTTGCTATCATATTCCTTAGAATCTTTAGAATTTATACTTAACTTGATGCAGAGCTATTTCAGCAAATGTTTATATTCATATGACTGACAATCATTTTTACAGTATCTACCTAAGAATAACATCTTTATAACATTAAATAATTATACATCAATGATAACCATTAAAGCAACTGCATCATGAGGTTCAAGGTGAAAGTCTGAAATTGGAAGCTGGGTTGGAATCTATGTTCATGTGTCAGTTTTGTTAATTGTAGCAATGTGATATTGGGCCAGTGAGTTCACTTTTTGGCTTTAAGGTTTCCCATTTGTAAGTTGAAAGGTTTGAATTTGATGACCACAAAGGTTCCTTCTAATTCTAATATTGTACATCTATATAGCTTGCATTTATACACTTAACCCAAATGCAACACTTATATTAATAAATAGGCCTCATGAGTCTAATGAAGACTAGTGAAAATCATATTCCATTCAACCAGAAGATGCAACTTTTATTTAAAAAAGGGACAGATTTGAGATAAACAATCTATAACAAAATTATCTTAAATTTTTAAAAAGTAAATTACTCTAGGATATGTCATAAACTATAAATAGAATTGATCTAAACATGTTCTGCATCCCAAAGCAAAATTAAAAAAAAATATTTGGTTCAATAAAGCAACAGATATTTATTGGATATTTATTATTTGTAAAGTCTTTATAGTACAGATTCTGAAATATGAAAGATTTTGTATGTATATTTATGTATTTTGTATTTATGTATATATGTATGTATTTTGTATGTATATATTTCATTACCTGTATAATTAGTTAATGCTATTCTTAAGCAATACACGAAAATGAAAGTTTATTGTATTATATTTTATAAGATATACATACATATTTATATAATTGTATTATATTCTATAGAATTTTGCTCTAGTCTTTCGCATGGTTGAAGAGAGTCAAATTAAGCATTGTTGGCAGTGTCTCCCTGATCATGGATTTGGAGAATATATATAATAATTACACTAATTTTCACTTGAACATATATTATTACGTTTAGTGATCAAAACTATGGGTCTTCTGTATTTTTCATCTGACAAATAGAAGGAATTTAATTCTTACAGCAAGACTATTCAGGAAAAATTTCCTTACAATTGGTAGTAAAAGCCTTCAAAGAATCAAATTAGATGTTATAAGGATGCTAAGAAATTGCTTTTATGCAAGAAAATAAAAATAAATACTTATAAGGATGAGGATTTATATGTAAATTGCATTACTTGACAAAGGGACACCTTGAAAGGTGAATGAGTTAATTATACGAATGTAGACATTCTACAGTGAAATAAAAAGTTCAAATAACTTTCTTTTTGGTAGGAACAATTATGAGGCCACTAGAACAGAATAAAATTGTTATTGAAAAGTTTTAAGTGGATGATAACATAAACTTCAAATATATCTTCATCAAAGAATTTCATTAAAGGAATTTATATGTCTAACTACTCTTCACAAATATTTTAAAGTGATTATGATTTTATTGTTGTCCATTCCTTTTCAACAAACAAAAGTCATTTTTTTCAAAATATTCAATCTTGGTTTGATTATGTCATCTACATGTCAGAGATGAATTAAAAAATAACATTTAAAATTATTCCTATCAAACACAATTCCCATAAAACCAAATTTGTCATCTATAGCAAATATTACTTCAAAATTACATTCTAAGCCCTCTTTCCATGCCATCTCCCTTTCCCAAATGTTATCAGAGTACAGCGTACTTTTGGCTGTTTTTTATGGAATAAATAAGGTTAGATAGAGAAGGAGATAGGTATCAATAGATATATAGCATATAAACTAGATATATTTATGTATCTAATCATCTAGATATATCAATATGTATATATAAGTAGTTAGTTATATATCCATATCTAGATCCATTAACATGTCTATCTATAGACACATTTATATCTATATAAATTTTTTGGCTAGTGGAGAATTTAGAAGTTTAAGCAATATTTAAAAACATTTTAGCCATTCTTCATGGAGATTTTTAAAAAATACTTCTGCCTTCTTAACCATGAATATAATTTAACTTAATTATTATATATTCAGGAAATTCTTTAAGCACATCTAATTACTATTACACCACATTAAAATACAATGATAGGCTCAGAGCTAATTGAGGTGTTCATAACCATTTAAAATTGTGCTTTTTAAGTTCCTTGTCTGCCTTATAAGTTTTTTGTTGTTGTTTTTTTCTTGTAAGACTGCCAGTTGTCACCTGTCACTGCTGTCAGTGTACTTATTCCTCAGAATTTTATCCTATCCCCCTTCTATATTGTCACTTCTAAATCTCTGGTTGCAGGAATATCAGATACAAGCTATAGAACTGTATGTAAAGTAAAAGGAAATAAGCTCAGAGTGAGGACATGAAGAACTAACCTATCAATACAATTCATAAAGTGGTATTTGGGATTTCTGACTAGTTTTCAGCTATATTCTTTTCATAGGTGAAGAATTGATATATTTTGCAGATCATTTCAAAGGGATGAAAAAGAATAATTTTAGTCATAAGCTGACTGTTTGTTTTTCCTAATCCAAATTTTCAATCATATTACGTATTTTCTAGACATTAAAGGTGTGCAAATTGGAAGGCTTTATTCAACCAAATAAAGTAAACATAAGCCTATAACCTGGATGCAGACATGCACACATGAATAAAATCAATGTTTAAATTGTATATGATTTTTTCAATTCTAAAACCTTGAATACTTCATTTTCTGTTTTCCTTTAAACATAGTATTATTGTTGATGTTTTTAGTTTCTTTTATATAACACAAATTTAAAATCAATCCTTTCCATTTTTTTTCTGAGATGCAGAAAAGTAACAGTTTAGTTCATCAAGATTAAAGAAAGGGCACCAGCTACAGATATTTTATGCTCACTGATATGTCTCCTTTTCTTGGTTTTCTCTGTTTCAGCAGCTAGTAGAAAATTGGGTTCCCTCTTTCTCCTCTTTCTCTTTCACTCTTGATCTCTCTCAACTTCTCTTTCTCTCTCTCTCTCTCCTTCTTTCCCTCCCCCCCCCCACCCTTTTCCACTTCCAGATAAATGCCAGTCATTTGGCCAGGGCTAACTCACAGAAGGTACAGCAGGCACAGATGGTACTAATGCATAAATGTAATCTAGCAAAAGGATGCCAATGCCAACTCAGAAAAGCTTCCAAATAACTGCAGTGCACTTACAGGGATTCTATGATTGGCAAGGTTAAAGCTGCAACTGTGAGAGCTTACTGTTCCCAGATCAACAATAGAAATTCTAAAACAAATGAACATATTTAATTTATTTTGCTTGCCTCAAATGTATTAATTTAGATGTTATTTAGATAGATTATATATATTGTTAAATAATAACATTTAATGGGGATAATTTTCGAGTTAGTGCTCCCTTCTACATTCTGGGGTTTGTATACTATCTTCAGGTTTGGAGGGTTTTTTGTTGTTATTTGTTTTTGTTTTTTTTTTTTAAGCCATATATGCCTATGATTTAATCAGTATAGGGAACGCCTAGTGAGGAACTTCCTCAACCAATGCAAACTAGCACTTCCTCTGCAAGATATAGATTTAGAGCTTTGCAATATAGCAAAGAGATATTTAGTTACACTGGCATGTACCTTAATAAGACATGTACACACGATGAAAAATACTCTTCCAATGCATATTTGTATTTAGTATTTGAATATTATTGGCACTAAATCTTCCTTTAGACAATGAATAAACCACATATTTCTTTTCTTTAAACCAAATGGCAACCATCTCCCTACATAGGTAAGCAACGATAATTTTTATGACTCATTTTTTTTGGGGGGGGGAGGAACATGTAAATCCCAGGATGTACTTTATTAAATTATGCCATATAAGCCTATATTAGAATTTAAATATGCATTCTTAAATAACTCAGGGAGAAAAAGGCATTCAAAAACTAGAGGTTGTAAAGACTAGAGATAGTAGATCTTAGTAAGATACATATGATAGGGGGAAAGCGATAGGAGCTTCAGTAAAGGATCAATTTAATTACTACTATTAATATATTTCATATAACTATTGTATTTTACAAATATCTCAAAACAGTATCTAGTAGTGGATAGGATTGTTACCTATTCTTAGAAGTGACTAAGTCTGCTCATTTAGACAATTTCCACTTTCCTTAAAAATTCCTCACTTGGAATCTTGAAATGGAATAAAATCACAAGGAAAGGCTTAATTTAAAAAGCCTTACAAAGAAGGCAGAGGGGCATTTTTTTTTTTTACTAATTTTTCATTCTTAATATTTATTTATATTCCATTAAAACATTTGCTCTATCAGCCATATTTGGAATTATTCAGAAACAAAAATAAAGAGCTTTAAAGATTTTTGCCTTTGTGGCAAGGATATGCAATAATTCATAGGATTTGTTGCCAGAAGGAAACTATAACTGTCCAGTTATACACACCAAAGTCAAGGGAAGTGAAGTAATTCCGTAAAGTCACTCAGTTAGCGTCCGAGCTGGAATTATAACTCAGTTTTCTTGAACCCTTTCTTTTTACTCTATATTCCATATAAGAAGTAAAACTGATTGTACATGTATTTGTATTGTGTGCAATTGTAAACTGGCCCTAAAAGAAATTCCTATTCAGAGTTTCAAAAACATTCAATAACAGCATTAGTGGAATAAGTTTACAGACTGCCAAGATAATGTCTTTCAAGTTCAATGCTCATTTGACCAAATAAATTATGACATATCTAGTAAAAAAAATCAATATAATTACTTTAAATTCACATCCTTTACATGAGCCAACTTTCAATTATTTATATGAATGAAAGGAACTAGCAATGCAAATAATCAAAAGAATGAAAATTTTATAATGACGTAGATTTAGAAGGTGATTTTGAACTTAATGCTTCTATTGAGATCTCTGATAACATGGAGATTCATAACATTTCAAACCAATTAATAAACCTTGCCATAAAAGTCTGACTCAAGAGACTGGTAATGGAGGCAAAGAGATATTGAAGGAACACCTCAGTGAGCCACGGGAATAGGGTTGGCAGCAAACGTAAGGAGACAATTTGACCTGCTGTTGGTGTGCCAAGCATGCCATGTACTGACAAATGACAAAGCACCTGTCATCAAAAGCATCATCAAACTTTCATGATTGCATTTTACTGGAAGAATCCTCATGGGACAAAAAATCTGACAGAATTCACATTCTACTCTAATGTTTTGGCCAGCTAGCCAACTTTTACCAATGAAGACACTTTTAAAATGAAAGACATATTTGTAATTATTGGGGGAGGGGAGGGACCTAAAAACCTAATCTAAAAAACAAATAAAAGTTAACAATGAAAATACTAATTCTAAATCCAATAAAAATTAATTCAGGGATATCTATTAAGAAAAATGAAGCTATGATGATAATTACAATTAAGAAAATATGGTATTTTGCTCTTTGATAAGTCAGTCTAAATATTTAGTATCACTTATATGTAAAAACAAAACAACTTTTTTCTCAGAAAACTTATGAAATAGTAAGTCTTCAAGCCAAAGGGGGGAAAAATTTTAAAGGTACAGTATCCAATGGACTTTTTAAATGTTTTTAAAGAAAATTAAGATATAAACTTATTAAAAGTTTGTTGTTTGTCCTTCATTCTTGAAAAGAATCAACATATGGGGGAGGTGAAGTCATGACATGCAAGTGAATTGGATTTAAGTGAGGGAGGGCTGTGCAAAGTCATCTGCCTCACTTTCCCCTCCAGAGGCAAGATACAGATCAGGACTACTGGAGATTGTCCTACATGAAATGGGGGAATCTCAATCTTTTCAAACTAAGGTCTTCAACAGGTTTCAGTTTGACTGAGGTCTCACCCATTCAAAATATAGGTAGCAACTGAGGCAAAAAAATCTCCTCTTTCACCCCGTCACCAATAATCTAAATAGATAAATAAATAAATGAATCACTCTTAGAGGGGAAAACTCTCAGGGTTTCAGTTCAATACAGAAATGATTGCTATCTACATTCAATCTGAGTCAAGCAGGATCCAAACAATGACCAAATGAGGCTTAGCTCCATGCCATATGCATCATTGATATAGCTTAGAACAGGAAGCACTAGAAATGGGATTAAAACATACTTGGCCCAAGTCTTATCTTCAACCATGGATTTATCTTAGATATATTCTCCATATACAAGATGGGGAAAATATTACTTCACTGGGCTGTTGTAAAAGAACAAAATGAGATGAATTGCATAAAAGGCTTTAATTACATTAAAGTGCTTTGTGAGTGTCAGATTATCTTAAATTGAGAGACAATCTTCAGGAAGACAGAATCCCAGTGCTGGGAAGTTGGTAGGAACTTCAGTAAATCCTATTTAAAACATGCAAAACAAACACGTATTCATTTAGCTTCTACTTAAAAATCTCCAAGAAGAAGGTACCCATCACCTTTACCTGTCCCTAGAGGTGATGGCTAGTGTGATAGATTTTTCATTCTGTTTGTTAACTATTTCTTCTAGTTTTGTATTATTTCTAAATTAAATAGCTTCATTAAGTAACCTGGGTATATGGCGGGTGTTAAGGAAGACTAGCAACCCTGGTATAAGGGCTTGAGGAGCCCTTTACTGGGATGCTCATCCATTAATGTCTCCACCTGTTTCCCCTAATTCTCATCAGTGGTTCTAAGAAGCTATAGTCCTGTATGGTAACTATTGATAGGTTTCCAATTTACAGGCGAGTTAGGAAGCATGTGAAAACTTCTGCCAACAGAATGGGCAGATAACAAACTGTTCCAGTGTCATAAATGTGCCTAAAGCAGGAACTGTGGAACATTCAAAGCTTAGTCAGCTATTTAAAGATGCCAAGGTCATCCAATGCATCACTGACCATCTCCAGTCATCTTGACTTTTGTTGTACTTTTGGAATTCAATGACTCAGGAAGAGAGTGAGTCTGATAACTTTGTGCAACTCTGCCTTATTTAAATCCAATTTACACACAAATCAAGTCATTACCCCTTAATGTCACTGGTTGTCTTCAAAAAATGAAAGACAAACTACAAATTAAGTAACTATAATATTGACAGAAATGCCAAACACCACAGGGCCAGAGAAATGAAATAACAAGGTCATACTTCATTATAATCTACTTTTAAAAATGAGTTCTGTTTCCTTAAGTAGTCTATAAATCTTCTTAGAGATAAGAATTGTGTCCTGTAAATATTCTTCTCTAAAATATAATATTCTCTGGGAGCAGGTTTCTTGGGGGGCTTCTGGAGGCAGCCTTAGTTTCAGTTCAGTATAAATACCCCAAATGCAGCCAGGAGTTAAAGTCCAAATCCTTTAATGTCTCCTTCAAAGTCTTGTCTCCTTTCCTCTGGCCTGGTTAGCTTTCTGGAGGCCTCTCTCTCTCCTTGATGTTGAGAGGCCTGCCTTCTCTGGCTTATGAATCTCCTCGACTGAATCCTGGCTGAAGCTCAGAGCTTCTAGTGGGCTTCTGTGTCTGGTCCTGAGAGCTTCTTGCTTATATGCTGTACACTGAGTATACACCAATCATTATATCCTTAGGTAACCATTATTTGTTGTAGGATTAAATCAATCCTAAACTAGATTTAATCAGTTTCCTAATTCTACTTAGTACCTTGTTTCAAGTTCTGGTCCATAACATCTTCTTGTAGGATCAGATCAATCATACTGAACCATGCTAAATTAGATAATTATTGTCTCTATCAATTCCAGTGACTTAGCACTTTGTAAGAATCCTAACAATGTCCTTTATCTCCCTTTCCCTCCTACAACAACTAGCACAATAGTGAATAAATAGTAAGCACTAAATCAATAAGTATTGATTAAATAAAAAGGGAAATATTTCTGTGAAAAAAGTATATATTGTAAAAAAGTATAATGCAATATATGTCATAAAATGTAATGCAATGGGATTGAGATAGACCTAGAGAAGTTGATGAGACTTAAGTGAAAGAAAAAAAAAAAAGAGTGTTTAATTGCAGACAAAGAATACTCTACAAACAAATGCATAGAGGCAAGAATGCATATCTGGGGAATCTTGAAGGAAACAATCTCACAGCAAAGAAAGGCACCTGGGAGTGTTGGCCAGAGTGCTGGGTTGTTAGAGAAAAGACTTTGAATTTGATGCAGAAAGAAATGGGAAGCTGTTATATAATTTTGGACAGCAGTTGACAAGAAGAAAGTATGTGGGAAAGCAGGTCTGTCAGTAGAAATGATTTCTATGGACCAAAGACAGATAAACTAGCTTTGAAGTTGCATTAACTCAGACATGACATGAAAAGGGTCAAGTCTGATATGGTGGACATTTTTAATGGAATCAATCCAAGAAACATTCTGAAAAATGAAATCCCAGGTTTTGGTGACAGATGGCATATAGTGGATAAAAGAATGGTAAGAATCAAAGAATGATTTTAAGGTTTCCAGCCTGAAAAAGTGGAAAATCTGAAACAGAAAGAAGTTTTAATTTCTGTTTCATTTTATAAAGTTCTGTTTACTTTACTCTACTTACTAGTTGTATAATAATGAGCAAATCACCAAGAGACAAATCTGTCTCTAATCTGTAATGGGATATAATGTTTTTTTTTTTTTTTAATTTAACTCATAGCATTGTTGTAAGGGGTAAATATTATGATAATTATAAAAAGCATTACAATCCTTGAAATTCCATATAAATGTAAGCTAACATTTTAAATGCACACATATATGCATTTTAGTTATTTTTATTATGTATTAGAACTAAGACTAAATTAACTCAAATGTATTAAAAAAAAAACACCTAAAAATTAATAAAGGAAAACATCCCAAACTAACAAAATCATGTCTGAATTCCCTTCCCCACATATATTTAGTACACTGTTTTGTGCTATTCCAAAAAGGGGAAAACTTAGCACACAAATACCACACTTTTTAGGCTTGAGTTATATCAGTTTTCTAAGAAAGGAAGCTGAGCATTTGATTCTGGAACAGGACCATCTATCTCCTCTTTTGCAGAAGTATAAGAGGGAGGATTTCTTCCCCTTACAGCTTCACAGTGTTCAGTAGAATATACCTGCACAAGCCATTCTCTATACAAAAATCTACAATCATTTCTTAACTCAAATTTGACCTTCTTACTCTACTAGCTTGCTTCTCAATGAGTGCCATGAGATCTCCGACCTACAATTAAAAGAGAGATCAGAAGCCACCTAGATCAAATCCCATACTTTACAAATGATGAGATGGAGGCCTACTGAGGGCAAGTGAGTGGTCCAAGTTTTTGCAGGAAATAAACATTAGAAACAGGATTTAAATGCAGGACTTCTGACTCCTGAATACATGTTCTTCCTACCATATCACACTATCTATATTAAAAATGGCGCAATTTAAAGAATTAAAAGCCTAAGGTATTGAAGAAATCAGTACGGACAATGAGGTAATAAAATCATCTCTTTACAGACAATATGATGATATACTTGAAAAATTCCAAAGAGTCAGATTAAAAATGAAAAAAAAAACTGGTTGAAACAATTTAAAAATTTATCAAAGTATTACAACATAAAATAAGCCTGCAGAAATCATCATCAGTTTTGTGTATCACTAACAAAACCTTGTATGAAATGGTAGTAAGAGATAACCCATTAAAAATAACTGTAGATAGTATAAAATACTTTGGAGTATTTCTGCCAAACAAACCTGGGAACTATTTGACCTTAATTATAAAACTCTTTTTACACAAATAAAGTCAGATTTAAGTAACTGGAGAAATATTAATTGTTCATTGATGGGCAGATTCAATATAATAGAAATAACAATACTACTAAGTTAATCTACTTTTCAATGCCATCTCAAACTATAAAAATATTTTATTAACCTAGATAAAATAATAATATAATTTATTTGGAAAAATCAAAAGATCAAGAGTTGCAAAGGAATTAATAAAAAAATAAAATCAGGATGGTTAGCAATACTAGATCTTAAACTATATTATAAGCTAGTTATTATCAGAACTATCTGGTATTAGTTAAGAAACAGAAAGGTAGATAAGTGGAACAAAGTAGACATACAATTTACAACAACAAATGACTACAGGAACTTTGTTTTTGACAAGTGTAAAGTTTTGAGGAGAAGAATTCATTATTTTGTAAAAAATAGTTGGGAAAACTAAAAAGCAGTCTGGCAGAAATTGGACATTAACAGCTTGCAATATTTATGAACATACTGTCAAAAGGGTTACATGGCCTAGATATAAAGAGAGATATTACAATATATTAGAAGAATGATACATTACCTATCAGATTTAGATTTACAGATAGGTGAACAATTTAAGACTAAACAAGAGATGAGAGTATTACAAAATATAAAACAGATAAAAATAAAAAGTTTTGTACAAATAAAACCACGTAGGCAATATTAGAAGGAAAGCAGAAAATTGGAGGGGGGGGTGAATTTATAGGCAGCTTCTTGGATAAAGGTCTCATTATCTCAAATATGTAGGGAAATATGTCACGTGTATAAGAATATGAGTCCTCAAATTGATAAATGGTCAAAGGATATGAACAGGCACCTTTTCAGTGAAGAAATAACAATACATAGTATTGTGAAAAAATACTCTAAATTATTATTGATTAGAGAAATGCAAATTAAAACAATTTGGAGATATTGCATACCCATCAGGTTGTTTAATATATAATAAGCCAACATTGGCTTAAATGATAGAAGGGAAAATGACAAATGTTGGAAGGGATATGGAAAAAATTGGGACATTACTACATTAGTGAAGGATCTGTGAACTGATTCAACTGTTCTGGAGAACAATATGGAAATATAACTAAAGAGTTAGTTATAGAACTGTATATGCCTTTTGATGCAACAATACCACTATTAGGTCTGTTTTCCAATGTCATCAGGGAAAAAGGAAATTTATATATATGCATACATATTTATTTATATTTATATTTATATCACTTCTCTTTATTGTTGCAAAAAGGAAACTGCAGGGATGCCCATCATTTGGGGAATGTCTAAACAAATGGTATATGAATGTAATGGAATACTACTGTGTTGTAAGAAATGATGAGTTCATTGATCTTAGAAAAACAGAAAAAGATTTGAATGATATGATGAAAAGTGAAGTGAACAGAACCAAGAGAACAGGATATACTACAACAGCAATATTGTTTGTAGAATAATTGTGAAAAAGCAAGTAATTCTGAATACTATAAATACTTAAATCAATTATAAAGGACCTATGAAGGAAGATTCTATATACTTCGAGAGAATGAACAGAAATATGCATAGCATGATTTTACATATATTTATAAATTTGTGTCAAATGGTGGCCTTCACTAGAGCAAGGTGGGGAGAGAGGAAGGAAATGAGAGCATTTGGAATTTAAAATGTTACAAAGAATAAACAAACAAGTAAATAAAAAAGATTAAAAATAAAACATACAAGCAAATTGAACCTAATTTTAAAAGCCAAACTAAAAAAGCACAAACACACATTTTTAACTTTTAAAATAAGATATAAAAATGTAAATCAATCACTATAGTCTCAAAAGTAGCATTAACATAGTTATTTGTAGAGCTTGGAAACTATAGATTTGTGATATGTTAATATGTTGAAGAATTTAGTTGATGTGTTGGTTGATTAGGCTGAACTGCTTCTCCCCTCCCTTTTAAAAATTATTTATTCCATATATAAAATCCCTTCTGCGGTTACTTTTCAACTCTTACTGCCAAAGTTGAAATCCAATAAGGGAACTAAATGCTTGTTTCTTCAGGCTTCTAGAAGTAACCCTGAAGTGCTGAGATTTTCTAGAAATTTCATTTATGAGCCCAGACCACTATACTCCTCATTTGTCAACTTCCAAATTTAATTAGCATTTATAGATACATTTATTAATGTGCTAGATAGCAAGGACAGTTGATCCACAAAGTCTGGGGTACACCCTTTTTTCAAATATATGAAAGTCCTATATAGAAATATATAAAGTCCTATATAGAAATCCTAGTGAATCAGCAAAAATATTAATTGATATAATTACTAATTCAAATTATTAATTAATTTTTCAGAATTTTAGGTCATCAAATAAACCCTAAAAGTCAACAGCATTTATATAAAATAATAACCAAATGTAAGAGGGAATAATAGATGTGAAAATCAGATTTTAGGAGGCAGAGCCATGATGGAGAATTACAGGTAGCAACTCACTGACCTCTCCTCCAAACTATTCAAATTCCTTTAAATAGTGATTCCAAACAAATTTTAGAAACTCAGAATACCCCAAAAGACAGAGGAGAACATTTTCCAGCTAATGACAACTTAGAAGGTTAACAGGAAAGTTCTGTAACACCAGAGTGAGAATCCAACATGCAGCCCTGATGCAGGAAGCAGCAGCACAGCCCTAGCTCCAGGCCCAATACTAGCAAACCAGAAAGAATACTATGAACCTCTGAAACAGCCCTGGCAATTTCTCAGTCCAGAGATACCAAAGATAACTTGAAAGATTGGGAGGAAATGTTTGTTGGTACGGTGATAGGGCTTTGGGAAATCAGCAAACCAAGTCTGAGTGCGGGAAGTCATGGTGGCAGCTCCCAGAGGCTTCAGCTCACAGAAAATCTATTTATTAGAACTAAGGAAGGACCCTGTAGTTTTAGCACACTGGATTTTATAGCTAAGAAACAATGAGGACACTCTTCACAGCTCTGGGGCAGAAAAGAGTACTTATGGTCAGATTCTTAGAAGAATTTCTGAAAACAGCTGCACAAAACACTTAAATCTTGGGAATGGCGTGCTTTCTACCCTGAAAACAGAATTACTTTAAAGGAGAGTTAAAAGCTAAGGAATAGGCTAGGAAAATGAGTAGACAACAGAAAAAAATTCTGACCATAGAAAGTTACTATAGTGACACACACTCAGAAGATGATAACAAAGCCAAAGCTCCTGTATCCAACACCTCTAAGAAAAATAAGAATTGGTCTCAGGCCATGGAAAAGCTCAAAGGAGATTTTAAAAATCAAGTGAAAGAGATAAGAGAAAAAATTAGGAAGAGAATTGAAAGTGGTTCAAAAGAAAATACAAAAAGCTAATGAGAATGCCTTAAAAAGCAAAATTGGCCAAATAAGAAAGGAGATATAAAAGTTCACTGAGGAAAATAATTCCTTAAAAATTAGATTTGAGCAAATGGAAGCTATTGTGACTTTATGAGAAATCAAGATACAATAAAAGAAAACCAAAAAATGAAAAAAATTGAAAAGTAATGTGAAATATCTTACTGGAAAAACAACTGACTTTGGAATACTGATCCAGAAAATAATTTTAAAATTACTGATCTTTAGTGAAAGGAAAGGGAAGAGTGGATTGATGTAAATTATCTGCATAAAGAGAGGCAAGAAAAATCTTTTAGAGTAGACAGGAAGGAGAGAAGAGAGGGACTGAGTGATCCTTACTCTCATAAAAATTGGCTCAAAGGGGAACACATTCAATATGGACATAGAAATCTATCTTACTGTGCAGGAAAGTAGGGAAAAAATACAGGAAGGGAGGAGGATGACAGAAGAGAAGACATATTGGGAGAGGGAATGGTCAATACCAAAACACTCTTGAGGAGGGACTGGGTGAAAGGAGGTAGACAATAGGATAAATGAGGGGGGAGGTAATATAGTTAGCAATATAATTGGTTAAAAAAAAGGTCTGATTTCTCAAACGTAATGGAACTGAGTCAAATTTACAAAAAGAAATCACCCCAAATGATCAAAAATGATAAAAAAAATATGAACTATCTTTAAAGGGCTATAAAATCATACACATCCTTTGACATAATTACACTACTACTAAGCATGAATCCCCAGAGATTTTTTTTTTAAGGAAAAAGATCTATATGTACAAAATATGTATAGCAACTCTTTTCTCAGGGCAAAATATTAGAAATGGAGGGAATGTCCATCAGTTGGGGATATGAGAAATGATAAGCAGAATACTCTCAGAAAAGCCTGGAAAGTCCTCAATGAACTCAGATAAAGTGAAATGTACTGTGTACTTTATTAATAACAATAGTGTGGAGTGATCAGCTGTGAATGATTTTGATTTTTCTGCAATACAATGATTAACAACTACTCTGAAGGAATTATGATGAAAAATCCTATCCATACTCAGAGAAAGAACTGATTGTGTTTAAATACTGACTGAAGCATATTCTCTTTTTATCTATCCTCCTCCTCCTTCCCTTCCTCCCTCCCTTCCCTTTTTTCTTCCCTTCCTCCTTTCCCCTACTTCCTCTCTCTCTTCATTATTTGTCTTGATTGTTTTTAAGAAGAGAGATCTATGTTTTCTTTCACAAGTGACAATTATGGAAATGGTTTGCATAAACTTCACACATGCTTTCTTAATGGGGGTTGGGGTGGGGGATAAGGGAGAGAATCTAGAATTCAAAGTTTTAAAAACAAATGTTTAAAAATTGTCTTAAACATAACTGAGGGGAAAGAAAAATATCAAATATTAAAAAAAGAAAAAAAATTACATTCCAAATAACGATATAAATAATTATATATATATATATATATATATATATATATATATATATATATATATATATAATATGTCAAATAATATCTGAGGATTGATTTACAAAACCATACAAAATATTCAATTATATTCAATTGCAGAATGTTTCTTACAAAGTTGTGATACCAATAAAGAGAAGGAGAGTAGAGTAAAAGTGAAAACACATGATTAGTCCAGAGGTGAGGAGTGCTGAGAGGGCCCCTGTGAGTGGCCATGGGCTGGGGTTTACTATGTGGTAGGCATGGGTCATGATTCTTTTCAATGACAGTGGCAAATACCTTTTGCCTATTGTTCTGCCTGATATTAATGATCAATGCATCATTAAACAAAGGTATCTCTTTTATACTATCCAAAAAAAATCTTAGATAAGTGTCAAATTTGGATAGAACACATTCTATTGTAAGAGACCTATTTTGGTGGTGTATTTTTTCTTGCTCAAACAAAAGCTTTAAAAAAAATCACAATTAGCATAGTCAGATCTTGTATTATCAATATCTTTCATTCAGTTATATGATTGTGAAAATTTACCCTGTGATAGAGTACTTCGTTCAAAAATTTATCTGATTTTCCAAATACTCCCACTAAAAATGATAGTATTTTCTGGAACACTTGATAGTATTCTCAGAAATGTTTTTAGTTTTTAATATATTTTTATAGATACCTATTTCTTAATCATTCTGCCTGGCTGATAGATAGATAGATAGATAGAAATAGATATAGATATAGATATAGATAACCATTCTCCCATATCCTTGTAATTCTCTCAATAAAATTCAGTATTAATAGAGACATTTTCATAATCTCTCAAACACTTTGCAAATTGATATTTTAAAAGTCTTATAATTGTGTTACCTTTAATGTATATGCATGTATACACACAATATAATTTAGTTACTTTTTCCATTTTTGTTATAATGACACTGAAAAGAAAAGCAATGAATGAGTGCCTCTTGTCTTGATTACAATTAAAATTGGATAGACAATCTACAGATTTTGTCAATTTATATTACAGCTTTAACAGAGAAAGTAAAAGTACTAATTGTTTTGATGACTTAGGGCCAAGATGAAATAGGAGGATAAAAATCAAGGGAAATGTCTTTGAGAAATTATACAACTATTACAACAATTACAAACAACTCTTTTAAATAAAGAACAATGATAAAATGATTTTATACGAGATTTTATATTATTTTATTTTTTATACTAGATTTTTTTTTTTTAATATGAAGCAGGTAAATAGGAGCAGACGAGAAATCCAGTACACAATAAGTTTCAAATGACTGAGAATAAGTTTTGCTCAGAGGACTACTATGGGGTACATAATGAATAAAAAGGAAAAATATAATAGCAAATAAAGAAAAATAAAGAACACCATCAAGGAAGTAGGTATTTTTTTTAAGGCTGATCATATAACCAGAACAAGGGATGACCACTGGAAATCTAAGTGTTCCATTGATTCTCTGAATCAAAAGGGAAAAAAAAAATCGCTTCCAGAACATTCCAACAGATTTATTTTCCTACCTGAGTATAAAAATAGACATTCTTTTGTTAACTCATAGGAAAATATGGGCAAGAAGTGCACAGAATGCACAAGTAGGATCTAGTCTACAATTTGAATATAATAACAATCACATTTTTGGTTAATTTACTTCCCTTTTTCTCTGCCTTTTCGCATCTCTATTTTCCATCACTTTTAAGCTCAAATCTTATAAAGATGCACATTTTATAAATCATCTCAACTCTTCATATTTTCTAATTACCTCATATTAACTTATCTGGATGTGTGTTGCATCTACCCCATAGAATGAAAGCTTCTTGAAAACACTTTTGTCTTTGTAGCTCTGACATCTAAAACATGACCTCACCCAAAATATGCATTTACATATTTTAGTTGAATTTATTGATTCTTCTAAAAGACATAAAAAAGTAAGTGGATAGAAAATAAGCCCCTCATAGAATGGAACAGGTAAAATGTAGAACAAATATATTTTGGAATATTATTAAAATACTAATCAAGAAATTAAAAGATATAAGATATGTTAACTTCACTTTCCAAAACACAAACTTGGCACCTCAACATTAAAATATCAAAAACAATAATTAAGGAAGTATATTTTATAATATCCTCAAAATGTGGAGCCAGCAATTACTGGAACAATAAGAGGAAAGACTTGTATTTTAAATATTTTCTTATTTTCTTTGTAACAATGAAATAATGTCTCCCGAACTGCCCAAAATGAGTTCATAAACTCCTTCTAGCCAAGTTCAATTTAAATTCAAACTGGATAAAGAATCACTTTAAAAAATAGGATTAATTCACACGTGTTTGGGGTAGTCATAATTGTTAAACCTATATTTTATTCCAATTCTTTTATTTTGATTTTACTATCTTCCTATTTCAATTCAGAATTTGTCCTATGATGATTTTTCCCTAACACTATTTCTGCAGCTATTGGATTTCTTGTCTGCTCCTATTTAACTGCTTTTATATAAAGGTTATAGAATTTATTTAAATTGTTAAAACTTACATTTTTAATCTGTTTCTTCCCCACTTCTAACTTTTCCCCATTTCTAGAGGAATGTGTAGTCCAAAATTTTAGCGATCTTTTTAGCATTCTTTTATTTTTTTAAAAAAATTTTTCCTTTAGTTTATTTCATTTTCTTTAATTGATTATGAATATTATCTGATTTATGGACTTAAGTCTTGTTTTTTCTTCTTTTCTTTCTATCTTTTTAATCTGTTTCTACCCTGATCTTGCCTGCCTGAGAATATATATGATCTTCCTTCTCTCTTCCTTTGCAATGGTATTGTATTTACAGATCTTACTCCATCTTCATAGTTTAGTTATTACGTCTTACTCTTAGTGAAATCATTTCAGAAAAGCATCAATGTCAAGCAGGATGAGTCACTGTGTTCCAAGTCAAGAGGTCTGGTTCTATCTTGTTTTGGCAATGATTTTTCACCACTCATAAAACCAAGTTATTATTTTCAGTTCTTTTCTGAATCTGCTTCCTTTTACCTCACTAAGGATTAACCCCGAATAGATTTCTAATCTCCCATTCTATTAGTTCAAAACTGTTTCCTCACTAGCCAGTCCTACACTACTGACTTTTGTCTATTTTCTCTAATAGCCATCTATTTCTTTGAAATTATTGGGCAGAATCTGTTACAGAATTGGGTAGGAGGAATTGTGGCTAAATGACATGAATGGAGGACTATGAAGGGACCCTAGCAGCTGCATTATGAAGCTCAAAACTGCTCAGCACAAACCTTAAGACATTTGCCTGGATTGTTCATGTTCAGTAGGAGCTTTAATTATTTCAGTTCTCCAATATTATTTCATGAAGTTTTTTTTTTTTTTACACCTTATCTTGTGTTTTAGCTTAATAATTCTCTTTTTAAGGATTTTAGATGGGAGAGATTTGTACAAAAATAACCATCTTGCTATGTCAATTACACCAAATAAACTGTTTTTAATTTCTTAAATGATAGATACAAAACTTTGGTTAAATCAAGATTAGCTGCTTATGACCACATCATAAAAATGAAGGTACTTTCAAAGTAAGCATATTACTAATATAAACAACATAAAATGTCTATTATTTCTCTTTACCAGAGCACTTTCTAACCTACAATATCTAATCATCCTTTACTGTGTGTGATGTCAAAAACGCTTACTGCACAAGCAGAGATCTGTGTTTCTTTTGCCACAGATAATAAATCTTTAGTGTCTTCTTCTGATACGCATCATTCCACTTGATCTCAAGAGGCACTGTACGTCTCTCTTTTTCCTTCTCCCTCTCTGAACAAGGTCACTTTCCAGTGATGATATAAGATATCAAAGAATATGTATAGGGACATTCATTAATTAATATCTACTAGTAATTACTTCCTCAGCAGATCTTTCAGAACATTAAATAAGGATTTCTCAAACTAAACACCTGATGTATCCTTAAATATCCATTTATATTTCAAAAATATAAATATCATGACTTTTTGAAACACTTAAAGTACTTGTATGTAGTTTTGTTTACTTATTTTGGGGCAATATACTTGGTTGGGGAGTTTTCCTAATTATTGGGAAGAGTCATGTATCAAAACAAATTGTGTGAAAATCTAAATTAGAATGTGGAGAACAATTAAGGAACAGAGAAATAAAAATTTATAAAAACATAGAAGTAACAACAAAATTAAACATGTATTTAATAACTTTATTTGGCCTATTTTTATGAATTTTGAACTTGATTCCCAAAGTAAAAATTAAAGGAATTAATTATAATTTTGTGTTGATCCAATTTTACTTGGTAATAGGCTGGAACTTAGAAGATAATACAACATGGCTAAATGAATCCAGATTGACAACTGTCTTTCCCAATACTTGTTTGCCGATGGAAAAAAAAATTCACAAGGAAGGAAAACAAACTAAATATATAATTAAAATTCAATTGATAGGGCTTAAAATGTTTTTCAATGAAGTTTAAGGTAGTTGACCTGTGAATTTCATAATATACTTCTTAAGATTACTGGTATAACTTACTGTCCTTGGGATAGAAAATTTACACAATTACCCCAAAACTATCATAAGTAAATATCTTATTGGGAAGACTGCAGATTGTTTTGAGAATATAAGTCACATTCCCAAATTAGCTCTCATTAAAAGGCAAAAACACACACAAACACAGTACACACACTTACACATATATAAATATGCATAAATATATGTATTATATGTCAAATATACCATATTTATGTATTATATTATATAAACATGTATAAATATATACATAGAATTTATGCAAACATATATGTGCATATATTTGTATATGTATATATACACATGCTCTATATATATATACATGCACTATTACAGAGTATATAGATATAACCAAATAATATATGTATATATATATTTATAATTGTTTATTATATATATATATATAAATGTTATAATTATAACCAATTCAGAAATTTACTAATCACATTTTTAACTTTTTCATTTCAAATAAAAATGATTTGTTAATTTTTATCATCACTTTTTTAAAACAACATCTTTTTCATATTTTACCTCTCATTCACTGTATTAGTAAAGTCTTAGAATATAGAAGCCATTCTTTACGATGTAGTTATTATAATATAAACTGACATTTCACAAAACCTTCCCTCAAAATAAAGCAAATTATGTAAATAATGTTTTCCCTTTTTCAAATGAAGAAATCATAGAAGTGGAGTCCAGGTCACATAAACAGTAAACTAGTACTGGTGGCTGGGATGTCATTTCTATAATAATAACAACAATAATAATATTTTGATGATGCATTCTTAATTTTAAGGGAGGCTGCCCTCTAAATAGTTCTCGCACTTGAATGGCTTCTTTTTGAATACAAACTGCAAGGCTCATATTGTTTATATCTAAATGTTATTCTATAAGGTTTATTTACTAATAAACACATTATGAAAATCTATATCTGAATTTCAGATTTTACATTGTTAGATGAAATCTTTACACAAACCTGAACTGTAATGCTAGAAGGGTGTCCCAAAATTTCCCTTTCCTGAAGGATTGGGAAGGTTGCTAATACAGAAATACTAAAACTTATTCATTACCACTTTCCCATTTGCTCATCATTAATGAGCTAGCAATTTCTTAAAGTTAAATGAAATTAGACTTCCTAAGGAGAATTTGTGAAACTGCTTCCTGGATTTTATCCTGGGAACACAGGGAGAAATCCTAGCGAGAACAATATAGAAATAAATAATCACCTAACGAAAAGTTGACAACATGGTAAACTTTCCTTATTTGAAAATTAATATGAAGAGAACAAAAGGGGGATGAGAGAGGGAAGGAAAGGGAGAGGAGAAAGAAGAAGAAGAGACAGAGAGGGAGAGGGAAAGGAAGAGCTGCCATCTAAAAAGTATTGGATCCCACTACCATACATTGGTAAAAAAAATGACTTCTGGGTGATATTGATCACAAAATAGTTGTCTGAAGTTGTTAAAATATGTACATATTCTTCAAAACTCATATATTTGCTGATTTCAATATACAAATGAATCTATATCAGATTTTCTGTCCTAAAATAAATTATTTCATAAAACTACCTGCAATATACAGTTAAGGCAAATATTCATTCATTAGAATCCACTTTCTTTTAAAGATCATTTTTTCTAGGCTTTTAATTCCCCCTTAAGTTAGGATTAGAAGACTTTCAACTGCATGACATTGTGAAAAATCAGAAATCCATTTTGTCTTTCTTGTTTTACAGAGGAAATTAAATTCTCATCTATTTATTGATGTCAACTAAGTTTAGGCTTCTAAAATATCTTCTCTATTGAGCAGTTATTTTATTTTTTTTCAGGGATAGCTACATTGTATAAAAACACTAGACTTGGACATCTGAAGATGTAACTTCAAAGCTTACCTGAGATATCTAATAATTTTGCAATCCTGGGAAAACCATTTAGCTCCCTCAATTTCAGTTTCCTTAACTATAAAATGGAGATAATCTATTCACTTAATAGATTATCACAAGAATCAAATGAAATAACATTTTCAGTGTTTTGAACACCTTAAAAACTATGTAAATGCTATTATTATTATTATTATTAATCTTTGACTTCCATTTTAGCGCATCCATTTCATTAACATTTTATTTTCTTCCTGTTTTCTCTTATATGTAATATTACTTATTAATAAATGTTGTCTCAGAATATATACTGTAATTTTATCTCAATATCTGAGTAACCATTTTTGGGGTAGGAGGCTGAATTGTATCATTAATCAATGGAAATTAAAGGAGAAAAAAGTATTTCTTATTTCAATAAGCTTTAGAAGGAGGATTTGAATCTGAGTTGCATCAGTCTCCTCTCTGAAATAGTTTTATTTCCACTGTACCATGTTTATTTGAAAATGTTTTTTGAGACAAAACCAAATTTATTTATAAAAAAACCTTAAAAAAGATCCACACAATCAGCCATATTTTTACAATGTAAAAAACAAAACAAAACAAAACAAAGTTAAACTTCAAGGCTCATCTGATCTTTTTACAAAAATTACCAAGGTCTCTATTTTTTCTGGATGATTCTTGAGTAATAACATGGCTTCCTGACTGTGATAGACAGCCCTCTGGTTTACATACACTATACTTAAAAGTGGGAAGAGTGGTTTATTACATAGTTGAACCAATTGTGTGTGTGTGTATGTATATGTGTGTGTGTGTGTACGTATGCATGTGTGTAAATGTGTGTATAGTTATTACTTTCATATTGCAACTTTCCTCATCATGGCTTGGATATATCACAGGTGGGCATAAAAAACTTAATGGAAATTTTGGGGGAGTTTTGCAGAAGCCATAGATAACAGGTCAGGACATGATACAGAAAAAAAGTTTAGGATGTTAAAAATGCATAAAATGTATATAGGATTGCATAATATTAATATATTTTATCTTTAATATTTTAATATTTCAGACTCTTCTCTAGAACAAAGGGAAGCCCAAAAATTTTGTGCAGATTTTCCAGATTAACAGAGGTGTCACACCCCTAACCCCAATGATATAGAAGGAATAATTGCATATATGAGTCTATATATACATATGTATATGTGCATATATATGTACTCACATATACACATACACATATATGCATGTATATTTATAAATATATTTTACAAATACTTATGTGTGAATGTGTATGAAATGACAAGTCCAGGATATCTATTTATATCCCTGTAGTATTTTTTAACCTTCATTGAAACATAAGTAATAGCTTTTATCTTTTTAATGCATAACCATATGGTTTCTGAGTTTTGTGTTCCTTCTTGTAGCATCCGACTCAATGAAAAGAAAAGTTAAATAAAGTCATTTAAATGTAAAGGAGTCTTCATCTAGACAAGATGAAACTCATAAGAGCATTAGTTTTACAAAGAGATAGGCATTCATCCCATGATTTTGATCTACAGCAGATACCAAAGAGGTTAAAAACTGAAATAAATGATGGAACAAATCATCTTTCAGCCTGCAACCCTGCAAGGGAAGTTAGGTTTGAGATAGGTCACAGTAAAACTGAGATATGAATGGCATGTCACATATCCCCTGTCTCAAGTCTCTCTCCTCTTCAATACATCTTTCACACAGGAAACATAGAGCAGAATCTGATAATATCATTTCCTTGCTCAATAAAATTAATAAGGTCTTTCCCTAATGCCCTCAACTACAATGCCTCTCACACCTAAATTCCCATTATCTTGTTTTAATATTCATTTGTATAAGTGAACATAGTCTTCCCTGACAAGACTATAAGCTTTATGAAGTTAGGAAATGTTTCATTTTTGTTAAGTGTCTCACATGAGACACTTAATAAATGACTTTTGAATATAGTTAAGTTTAATTCCAAAATATTTAAGTAGAAATTCAACATGAATCAGAACAGGAAATTACTAACAACTATGAATGAATATGGGTAGATTTTTGAAGTTGGAAATAAATTTATCTTGTTTTTAAAAATTTATTTCTTAGAAAACATAACTTCAATAAAATTGCTGAAAATAAATCCATGTAAATTATCAGAATACCTAGTACAGGTAGATCCTGATTAGTGTGAATAATGAATCCTATCATGTGATCACATATATTCAAATTCATTTAAAGTTGAATTAATTGAAATCATTAAAAGTTATAATTACATAAAATAAGGTAATTGGTTCCAGCTCAATATATATATATATATATATATATATATATATATATATATACAGTGTGAATATGCCACGTGAATTCGAATTATGCCACCATTTCATGGGATTCATTATTCAAACTAATTGGAACCTACCTATGCAATACCAGCAAACCCAGCAGAAAGATATAGAATGAAAAATTCCACCTCAAATAACTGCAGAATATATGTGTACACACATATATACACACAAACACACACACACATACACACACACACTATGAATCCAACTACAAATAGTTTTGAGAAAATGAAAACAGGCATAAATAATGAGAGAAACAAATTGCTCATGGGTAGGTTGAGCTAACATAATAAAAATATTATTGTTATCTGAATTAATTCACTTATCAGTGCCTTGCCAAGTAAAGTATCAAAAAATACTATACAGAATCTGAAAAAATAATAATTCAATTTATATGGTAGAAAATAATATCAGTAATCACAAGGGGAAAGGCGGGGAATCTTCTAGCAGTACCAGATCACAAACTTATATTGCAGTAAACATCAACATTAGTTGTTACTAGTTAAACTACAAGAATGGTCAAATCAAGGAACAGATTAATCACACAGAAACAAATGAACATAGTAGCATCAAGGTCACCTTGATGTGGTAAGGACTCAATATTTGGAACAAACATGCACACTTCTGTGGAAATTCTAAAGCAATTTGTCTGAAATTAAGTGTAGACCAAAATAAGCTCCAAATGGATACACAACTTTTTATAACTATATAAAAAATCACATGATAAATGACTTACATGAGCAAAAAATTAACTTTATGATCTATGGAAAGGGAAGAATTCATGACCACATATGGAATGGAAAGGATTTAATTATATTAAATTAACAAGCTTTTGCACAAATTAAATTAATGTAATTAAAAAGTGAAAGGAAAAAAAGTTCCCTGAGAGGAAGGAGAGGGATTTTACAGCAAGTTTCTCTGACAAATTTCTCATTTCTCTGATGTATAAGAAAATGATCCAAAATTAAAAGGGAATAAGAACTGCAAAGATAAATAAGCAAAGGATATGAACAGGCAGTTTTAAAAGGAAGAAATCCAATATATTTATAGCCATATGAAAAACTTCTCCAACTCTCATTTCAAACCCATCAGATTGGAAAATTTGACAGAAAAATGACAAATGTTTGAGGGGCTTTAGGAAAACTGACACACTAATGCCCTGTTGGTGAACATCTGTGTTTGACAACTTTATCCTTACTAGTGAAGTAAATCTTTAAAAATATCTATCTATCTATCTATCTATCTATCTATCTATCTATCTATCTATCTGTCTATCTATCTATCTATACCTATATCTTTCTGGCTGGCTGGCTGTTTATCTATTTATCCACTTCCTGCTTATGCCAAGTCAATCATTTGTGTCATCTGGATACTTGGGATTAGGATAGCTTCATGAAATGACTAGCACATATGTATCTTTTTTCCTATATAACTGTATTTGGAAAAGCACATTTTATTTGGTTTTTGTTAATCTCAATATTACTTTTTTCTAATAGCTTGGGAGGGGAGGATTCTGGGAAGATGGTTGAGTAGGTTGGTAAATTTCAAGCTCTCCAGACTTCCCTCACAAATAGAACAAATTTGCACCTCAGGATGAACACAGACTCAAAAATCAAGAAGACTAGGGGTAGAACAGGGGTCCTCTAGATACAACCTGAGAAGATCTGAAGAAAAGGGCCAG
Organism: Antechinus flavipes; assembly: GCF_016432865.1. Lineage (NCBI taxonomy): Eukaryota > Metazoa > Chordata > Mammalia > Dasyuromorphia > Dasyuridae > Antechinus > Antechinus flavipes. The sequence continues at coordinate 160,925,054 of NC_067403.1, read as the reverse complement.
AATTAACCCTTATGAAGAGCAAACACTTCTGGGATAGCTCTTAAGAAATAACAAGGGGGGAGACCTGGGGCCAGCTGAGTGTGGTTGGAGTCTCAGCAGAAACTTTCACCACCTGGATAGTTTGTGGAGTTGGGGGCTGAGTCCAGGAACTCCAGGCCCAGCTGTGCTGCAGAACCACAAACCAGAGTGAGAAGAAACTAACATACCTGGTGAGCCTGGGGGGCAGGGACTCTGCTGGCTGTGGGCACTTGCTAGAGGGTGCAACTCTTAGTTTGGAGTTCCTGGTCAGAGGGGAGAGCTGAAATGAAGGCAGACACACCATCCTCCTCTCAACCCTACGATCAGTGCTTAGACTAATACTTATTTTAAAAAAATGAACTGGCAAAGAAGAAAGAACCCCACAATAGAAACATACTATGGGAACAGAGAAGATCCTAGGTTTCATCATCACAGTAAGACACTGAAGTAAAATGAGCTTTTACCCCAAAGAATAACATGAAATGACTCTCGGCCCAGAAACTATTTATAGAAGAACCCTGCCCCCTCAAAAAAAGAATTTAAAACTCAAATGAGAGATACTGAGGAAAAAAACTTAAAAAAAACTAAATAAATAAAACCATCCAAGAAAAATAAGATTATAAAAAAAATTAACCAACTAGAAAAAGAGATACAAAGTCTCAAAGATAAAAATAACTCTTTGAAAAATTAAAATTGGGGAAGGAGAAGCCAGTGAAGCTATGAGAGACCAGAAAAAAATAGATTATAAAGAATGAAAAAAACAGAACTGAATGTGAAACATCTTATAAGAAAAACAAAAAATCTGAAGAACAGATCAAGATAAGAATAATTGGACTGCCTGAAAGTTATGACCAAAAAAGGGACCTTGACACAATAGTGCAGGAAATAATCCAAGAAAATTGTCCTGGCGTAATAGAACATGAGGGGAAAATAGAAATAGAAAAAAGCCACACCACCTCAACAGGCTCCTTTGTGGAAAGCACATAGGAACATTATTGTCAAATTATGAAACCCGCAGATCAAAGAGAACATTTTGCAAGAAATTAAAAAAAAACACAATTCAAAAATGCTAGAGCTACAATTAGAATTGTACAAGACTTATTAGCAATCACATTAAAAGATCATGGGTCCTGGAATCATATCTATTGACAATCAAAAGAACTAGGCTGGTGGCCAAAAATATTATCCAGCAGAAATGATCTATAGTATTGAATGAAAAAAAAAAAAGGACATCCAATGAACTTGTAGATTTCCAGGATCAAATCTGAACTTAAATAAAAAATGTAACATATAAAAGCCAATATCAAAAATCAATTTCAAGGAACTCAATAAAGATAATTTTTTCACATGGGAAATTTATAACCTAAGTTTAAGATCGACATAAACAATTCGATGGTTCAAAAGAAAGATTGGGGCAGAATTAAAGTAAAAGTAATAATTATGTCATAAAAATGAGATGCAGAGGAAGAATAGACACAGAGGCATTAGAGGAAGGAGGAGGGCTACTAGTTCTGAAAACTTACATTGGGAATAGGTTAAACAGACAACACTCCATATATTATGAAGGGTATGGCACTCTCCAAAATCTATAAAGAAATAAGGGGGAGGGATAGAGGACGGGGAAGCAAAGGATGAGGGAAGAAAACAAAGAAGGATTCATGAGTAGGGGAAAATCAAGTAATAGTGAGGCAAGTTAGGAGCAAAATTAAAGCAAAGGGTCAACAAGATAAGGAAAGATATATGTGTTTATGTGTGTGTGGGTGAGGATGTATTATATATCTATATATAAATAAATTACATAAGTGGCTGGAAGCTGGAAAATGAATGGATGCTCATCAATTGGAGAATGGTTGAGTAAATTGTGGTATATGAATGTTATAGAATATTATTGTTCTGTAAGAAATGACCAGCAGGATGAATACAGAGAGAACCAGCGAGACTTACATGAACTGATGCTAAGTGAAATGAGCAGAACCAGGAGATCATTATATACCTCAACAACGAAACTGTTTGAGGATGTATTCTGATGGAAGTCGATCTCTTCGATAAAGAGAGCTAATTCAGTTTCAATTGATCAAGGATGGACAGAAGCAGCTACACCCAAAGAAAGAACACTGGGAAATGAATATAAACTGCTTGCATTTTTGTTTTTCTTCCCAGGTTATTTATACCTTCTGAATCCAATTCTCCCTGTGCAACAAGAAAACTGTTCAGTCTACACACATATATTGTATCTAGGATATACTGTAACCTATTCAACATGTAAAGGACTGCTTGCCATCTGGGGGAGGGGGTGGAGAGGAGGGGAAAAATTGGAACAGAAGTGAATGCAAGGGATAATGCTGTAAAAAATTATCCTGGCATGGGTTCTATCAATAAAAAGTTATTAAAAATAATTAAATAAATAAATTACATATAAATATATCCTTCCTATAATAATGTGGTGTGTGTGTATACACACAATTATACAGTTGGGGATAGTGAGAGGAGATGAAAGAAGGGAAAAATAATAAAGTAAAAAAAGATGTGCAGCAGAGAACAAAACAACAATTTATAAGAAAGATGAATATTCATAAATATAATTTCTTCTACTAATACACACACACACACACACACACTTTCTTGAACTGATATTTCTTATATATTTTGAATATTCCCCGATTCTGGGCACTTGACAATGTTCTCTTTTGTTTTGTTTTGTATTCCTTTTCTGTTTTTCTTTTTCTGATTCTTTAAAATAAATTTGGAAAAAATAGGTTGACCAAAATAATTGGGATGGTATAAATAAAGTTGTTTTTTGGTCATTTTTAGTGTTTGACTCTGTAACTCTTTTTGGTATTCTTGGCAAAAATAGTGTCATTTCCTTCTCCAGCTCATTTTGCAGATAGGGAGTTAAGGCAACAGGGTAAAGTGACTGTCTCAGGATCACACACTAGCAAGTGTCCAAGACCTGATCTGAATTCACAAAATAAGTGTTCCTTATTCCAGTGCCTGAATATGCTCTATCCACTGCACTACACAGCTAAACTAAAATGGCAATGAAAAAAGACAAAAATGACTTACTAGATCAGCTCTGCTCTCAACTATTCATGATTGTATTTGGAATGGAGAACTTGGTTATCTTGAAAAAGTTATTTAATCTCTCAGCTTCATTCTCCATACTAAAAGCTATTCTACAACATGAAGGAACCAGGAATTATTATTAAATATGGTACAGAAACATGTGGAAAGATACTTATTCATGGAACCTTCCTACAAGAGAACTTTTACATTCTTTTATTATAAATCACTGTATACAATTTTGATGTCTGAAACCTTCCAGATTCTTGCCCACATTTGAATGTAATCTCTCCATCCTTAATTTTTCTTACACCTTTGTTTAGACTTTTCTGCTTTTATCCCATTTTGCCTTCAGAGTTCTCAAAGTATAGTTTAGCAAAGCTTTTATGAATAAGGTTATAGAATTGTCTTTTTAAAATATAATCTAGCCTTTTTTTTTTACCTTTTTTGCCTTACTATCCTTCCTTCTTAATATCTAGTTTTAATATTTATACCTTATCTATGCAATGTGGTGCATAGCTCCCCACAATGAGCAAGGACAACATTTAACTGTTGTTCCATTTAGCATTTGGGACAGAATATGCTATCTTAAATCATGAAATCTTAAAAATAATAATTTTATAAATTGTCCTTTCAAAGCAAATGAGAGATATATGATGATCTTAGTATATATCAGCTTAACACAAGGTATAGCACAATAATCACAATAAAAAGAGAGACAAAGATGGAAAGACAGGAGACACAGGAGGCTACAAACTGGATGATGCATCAGCGGTCAACATTGTTTAGTACACTATCACATGTCACTTGCATGTCTGGGCTGACTAAGAGAAGGATGTCTGTTAAATAGGGGATGACAGGTAGTAATTATTCTAATACAGTACATTGTACACTAAACAAGGTTGGCTGGGATGAAGTGTCAAATGCAGGTCATTAATGCTGACAAGAGCTGGAGTCAGCTCTAACAGCTGTCTACCTCCCAGGTGGGCTGACCCCCCACTGCCATAATCCTTTTTAATGGAGGCCTAAATGGTATACCTAGCTCAGTCATGATAGAGGACAGTAAAAAGGCATAAGCTATAAAATAGCATCCAAAGCAATATGAATCATAAGGCTTCCATGTTTTTGTTTTGTTTAATAATTTACTTTCTGAAGGCAGTGTGTGTGTGTGTATATCAAATAAATGGCTTCATATATATATATATATATATATTTATGAAGCCATTTATTTGATAAACTGGTCAGATTCAGTCTAAAATGGCTTTCTTTACAGAAAACTTTGCAAAACATTTTGCTAAAAGTACAGAAAGCTAAAAAAAAAAAGCAGTTCAATATTTACAAAACATCTTAGATTGTAGAAAAAAAGACAAGAATAGCTATTACATCAGCTCTACCCTCTCTAACTACAAACAATTATATTTGGATACAAAATGATTATCTTGGAAAAGTCATTTAATCTCTTTCAACTTCATTCACCATATCTATCACTAGGTTGTAGTTTCTGTCTTTTCTTGATTCATTATATTATTGTATGGATTACTTCAAGGCTCATATTAAATATCTGAATAAAGCACTTCTAAAACCCACTAATCCCTATAAAAATGTCAGCTACTATCAACTAATACTACAAAGATTCTTGTATGACACCCAACTGCGAATGCCATCATCTTATTATTTGTTCATTTCTTGTAGCATAAAAGGAATTTAAATTATCTTTTAGAACATGGAAACAAAAAAGTTTCATTTCATATATATGTATATCTAGCTCTATATGTATACAAGTATCCAAATATAATGTATGTATATATACAAATATATATAACATTTTTAAAGAATTTCAGAAATATCATTGACTTCACTCTTTATTACTTCCTTTTCTGTGGCTAGTATAATTATTAGAAGCTGACTTTTTCTTTCTGATGTCTTAGTTACTATAATGGTAAATTTTTTTTGAGAGGCAGTATGGTGCAGTGGCTAGAGTACACAATGTAAAATCTTATACTTTGTTTCCAAAGATCTACTTCCAAATATGTGATAAAGACCTACTTTATCTGGGGACTGTAGCACATTACAAGCTCAATATGAAACTGAAGAGTAATAGAACAGCCCAAAGAGCTCTTAAGACATTGTGATGGTTTAAGCAACAGCTTACAAATCCCATTATTTTCTGTACTAGTTAGACATGGAAAGAGTATTGGATTCAGCTCTAGGATCATCTCCTGGAAAGGTCATTGATAAACTAGATTACGGTGTTAAATACCACAACCCCATGCCACCTGAACAAGATTAAAAGAAAATATTTTAAAAAGTAACTAAAAATAAAATAAAACATAGATAATATTTCATTTCAAAATCAATTCAATATATGGTCCACAGGGACTGATCAGTGGCTTCCATTTCTATTTGAGTTTAACATCAATAATGTTTTTAGGAGTGGGCAACAAAGATTATAAAGTCTAATCCCAGGAAGATTGATAGAAGCAACTGGGAATTCTTAATTTATAGAAAAGAAGACTCAGGATGAATCTAGAATTCTATCATATAAAAGAGGATTTAGATTTCTTTTCTTTGGTCCTGTAGGAAAGAACTAATCCACACATAAAGAGAAAAAAAGGGAACATAAAAGTTATTGAAATATCTATATTTAAAGTAATTTCTTCTATGAGATGGGATGGGTGTTTCAACCAATCTTCCTTACTCCTCTATAAAAGTTCTAGAGTTTATACAAATTATTCATAATCTTAACAAAAACTGTTAGATTTTCTATAATTGTACTAGTTTCAATTTGAATATATTTTGCCTCCTAAAATGATTTGCTAACTTTGAGGATATATCTTCTTAAAATTTTTAAAGCTGGAGCTAGATTAATTAATTAAAAATTATAAACCAATGATTCTCAAAAGTATGGTCCATGCAACCCTTGGAGATCTCAAGACCTTTCAGGGGATCTGAAAGATCAAATGTGTTTTTAACATATTAAGATAATACTTTCACTTATTTACCTGTTAAAATACTCCCCCCTTTTCTAACTACATATATGTGTAAGCCTGAATTTTTTTCATATGCTTAAGCCAAAATAACATATTGTAACAGATTGAATGGAGGAGCAGATATAAGATTCCATCTGTCTTCTATTAGATATTTAAGTTATTTGCAAAAATAGGTAAAACAATGCTACTTTTTCACTAATTTTTTTGTGCTGGAAAAGTTATTTTTCATAAATATATTAACCAATAGTGGACTTATTATCCTTATTTTTAAATGAATAAATGAATTTTTTAAAAGTATCCATTTTAATTTATAATGAATTAAATATTAATAGATAAAAACTAAAGCTCTTTGGAGTTCTTAATAATTTTTATCTTAATAATTTTTTAAGGAGTTTTCAATAGTTTAAGAATTCAAAGAATCTAGACCAAAAGTTTGAGAACTACTTTTCTAAAGATACTGTTTATAATGGATAGTTCAGTTTAAAGAAAGTCAACATGGTGTACTGAATAGAGACCATGTTTTGGAGTCAAGATGACCTGGATTCAATTTCTACCTTTGATGCATTCTGATTATTTGATCCTGGGAAAGTCACTTTTCCTTTAAGTGTTTTAGGCAATTCTCTCAAGATAAGACAGTATTGGAGACCCACCAGTCCCTATCTCTAATGTGGTTGAAATTAGGAAACACTGAATATGACTTTGCTCCTAAATTATTTTAAACTTCATTCGGTATATTAATCATAGAAAAAGTTATCTCTACCCCCACCCCCACCCCCAACACACATATGCAACAGAGTTTATATGGCCAAGTCTAGGACCTAGTCACAGTCAGTCAAAAAACATTTGTTAAACATTTATTATGTATCAACCACAATGCTAAGTACTGGAAATACAAAGGAAGGAGAGGGGGAAAACAGTTCCAATACCCAAAGAGTATGTGTTCTACTGACATTAAAATATCTGTGTATGTGGCAACATCAATATTATATGATTATCAGGTCTGATGAATGTGACTCTTTCCAACAATGAGATGATTGATGCCAGATCCAATGATCTTTTGATGAAGAAAGCCATCTATACCCAGAGAGAGGACTGTGGGAACTGAGTGTGGATCATAACATAACATTTTCACTATTTAATGTTGTTTGCCTGCATTTTGTTTTCTTACTCATTTTCTTTCCTTTTTGATCTGATTTTTCTTGTGCAGCAAGAAAATAGTCTATAAATAGGTTTACATGTTAACAAATTTATATTTATGATGATTTTATAATATTTATGTTTATATTTATAATAACATTGTATATGTTTACACTTATTGTATTTAACACATTTAACATGTATAAAAAGTATGTGTATGTATGTAGAGTAAAAGTATGTATAAAAATGTATGTGTGGCATATATTTGATGCAAAGTGATGGTAATTTCAAAGAGGAACTGGCAGCTGAGGTGACTTGGAGAGGATTCTTGAAAAAAAGCAGGATTTGATTTCAGTTATGAAAGAAGTCAAAAATAAGAAGTAATGTTGAAAGGGCAAAGCATTCTGGGAACAGGGAGACAAGAGATGAATTATTTTGGGAGGAACAGCAAGTAAGCCAATGCAGCTAGAAGTTTATATACATGGATGACAGTAAATGGGCCAGATTAGAAAATGTTTCCGTGTCAAACAGATTTTACATTTGATCCTGGAAATGATAAGAAACCATTAGAATTTCCTGAGTAGGAGGTGACATAGTAAGAGCTAAGGCAAAGAAAATCACATTGGCTACTGAGTGAAGGATGCATTCATGAGAGGAAGACTTGAAACAAAGATGAGAAAAGCTAATTTTTAGTCTAAGTTGGAGCTAATGAGACTTTGAACTAGAGTAATAGTTACAAATGTGGAGAGAAAGGGAAATTTAGAGGAGATGTAAAAGTAGAAATAACTTTGGAATGAGCTATCGTAGCAAAATATTTTGTTTTCATCTGTTGATAAAAGTCTTTTGAGATATCTCATTTCTATGTAATTTTCTAAGTAAGGGTGAGGGTGTGTGTGTGTGTGTGTGTGTGTGTGTGTGTGTGTGTGCACGCACTAAAAAAATCTTGAACTTACTATACTAAATGTAAAAATGAGTAATTATTGGTTCCAAACATTAAAAAGTAAACTTAAAGAAGCTTTATCCTCTTTGCTTTCTTACTCTAGAAATACTATATTTATCATAAATAGGATTATTAAAAATGCTGTCCATATCCATTTTCATTAACATAGAGGAAAGATAAGTGGAAGAGTATTTTTAGGAATTTGTTTAGAACTGTTTTGATAATAATCATCTTCTTTTAGATCACAAAGGAAACTTGACACATATAATTACTTGTATCACATTATCAACATGGGAAGGTAAAATGGAGATTGAAAAAATAATAAATTCAAAAATACATTTTCCTAAAGCTTGAAATAACAATGTAAATACTCTGAAAACTACATTTTTAGGTGTATAAGTTAAATGTATTCTAATCTAAAAACAATGTCAATTCCACAGTTAAAACAATAGCTACGAAAGCAGCTATATTTATAGAATATTGTCTTGAATTTTTGTCACAGTGTCTGTTTCTTCACAGGTAAATTTTCTTAATTGCTGGCCTTACCTAAAGAGGAATATATTTTCAAAAGTTAAATTTAATCAGTTACTAATGGCTATAACACTGTCAGCAATTGTAACATATTTATCTCTCACTTTTAAGTTCTTTTCAATTATCTGAAGGAAGAAATTGTTTCTAGTTCATTAACAACTTCTATTTCCTTTGCTTCTTAATATACTATGGCTGTCATTTTGTTACATATTGAATCAGATTCTGTGTTGGGCCTGCCTCAAGTCAATACCCTGGTAGTTTATGTTTAATAGTAGAACAACATGAGATGTTAGTAGATCAATCAAGAGTTAAAAAGAGCCACAGCAGGAGAAATATATTCAACAAGGATAGGCATTAAGGAAAACTCAAGTTGATTCAGCTGAGTGAAACTTTCTTGCTTGAGATGGCAGTCCTGATCCATCAGCCAAACATCAAAGAGCTCCTGAAGTTAATGGTGACTGCTTGGTACTCAGCAAATCAGGAATTGATCTCAATAGCCTAAGATGTAGTTCCATAAACCAGCCAAGTCTAGAGCCTTTTAAGGAAATACTAATTTGCATGGGAAGATGGAGGATTAGTATTACAAATCATTAAGTAATCTGAAACAAATGTCAGATTATGTAGCTATCTGAAGGAGGTCAGTTATTTGCTAAAATGTTCCAAGAAATGGCACAGCAAGTTCTTGGAACAGAGACACTTCTTTAATCTTTCTTACTTTCATTTTCTATTTCAAAGGCACTGAGTATATCCATCTTTTAGTAGCTTCCAGTATTTACTAAGTAGATGTCAGTTTAATTGAGGTAAAATACCCCAATTCTAAATTTTAAATAGAGTATTGTAATAAATTAAAACCATATATTACAACTCCTTTTAGAGATTCATTTGAGTTTATGATGTTCGTTAGCAAACAATGATACTTCATTCAATATTTATTCTTAATGTATTAGGGAATTAATCAAAATAAATGAACATTTAAATGAAAATTTCCAATATACATATACAAGTTGAAAATTAAGTTTAAAAAGAAAAAAGGGAGAACACTTTCTCCATATATACATATAAATTTCTGTGTATAGATATAAAGATATATTACCATCTATTTATCTCTCTCTCTCTCTCTCTCTCTCTCTCTCTCTCTCTCTCTCTCTCTCTCTCACATCTATCTATCTATCTATCTGGGGACAAGAAGTCACATTAATACATTATTTGTAATTAAAATAGATTTTATTTTTAAATCCTATTAAAGCATAATCATTAAAACATAACCTATATCAAAAGGCAGTAGCTCCTATGTTAAAATTTGATGTGTTCCATTATTTCACATTTATCTTTTTTCTTCCTTATAGAAGGCAATAAAAAGATAGATTTTATAAAGATAAAAAACTGACAGATTTAAACAAAAATATTGATTTAGATAGACTGTAATCATTTTTCTGTCTACTTTTAATCACCATCAATCTATATTAATTTTTAAAAGACTGTTCCAAATGGTATTGATAAGGTATTCATTAATGGCTCAGAGTTAACACACTGCTACAGTTATTCAAATACAATCTGAAGTATTGTTGAGCATCTGCAGCAATTTCAAAATCTTAAGGTTTTGGAAATGGAAAATTGCAAAATATTTAGTTTTAATCCTTTTACCTTATTTTACAGATCAGAAAATTGAGGTCCAATGACTTGCCAATAGGTCATGAACTAGCAAAGGCAGCATTTGAACCAGAATATTTCTATGAAGACTAATAACTTCTCTGCAGTCACTCAGACTGAAATTTGAGAATCATCCTTGAATCTTCACTCACTATCACCTATCTCAAATGTTTCATCAAATTCAGTTTTGATAAAACTACATCCATACAATCTTTCATATCTATCCCCTATCTATTATAGTTCAGGCCCTTATGAAATCTTATCAGATTTATGTTAATAAAAATAATTAATCTCTCTACTTTTCAGATATTTCTTCTGATATCTGTCCAAATGATATTCCTAAAACACTATTTTGACACTCTTTTCCTATTTCAGAACCTTTAGGGAGTCCTTCCTGCTTCTTAAATGAAATAGTCTTTGTAAAGGACTTGGAACAGTGCCTGACACATAGTAAGTGCTATATGTGTTAATTATCATTCTGGGGAAAAATACAAACATTTTTTACTTAGTATTACCCCCCCCATAATTAATCCATGTTTCATTTAAATTAGGGTACTTCCTGCAATAGATGCTTGGCATTCCTTTTGCAGACAGATCTACATACTTCCAACCATCTTCCTCTTTGCCTTTGTCTCTGGAAATTTTCAGCTTCCTTTAAGAATCAGTTCAAATGGCATTTCCAACATGAGAATCTATCCTGATTCTTCTAGCCACTCAGTCAATCAATTAATATTTAAAGTCATGTTATGTGCCAGGCACTGCATAAAATTCTGGGGACATAAAGAAAAGTAAAACCTTCATCTACCCTCAAGGAAATGGTAACACATTCCAAGGGAAGACAACATGTATGTCATTAGTTAGAATGTGTGCATATTAAACATATATTAAATACATATGTGTTGGAATCCTTATAAACTGCTAACTAAGATTGATCTAATCTTACAAGAAGATTTTGGGCAGAACCTGAAACAAGGTACTAAGTAGAACTAATTAGTACAATGCTTGTGTTTACACCTTTACTCATTGGAGTTCACAAGTATGCCAGCTTCACAAAGTAAACTTTGAACCTTTATGAGTTCACATCTCCCTTGAAGCTCTTTGGGCCAGAGAGCACTATGGGAGAAAATCCATAATCCCTCTCTCTCGTATCCCATAATTCCTCCCTCTTGGATAAAAGAAACAGACAGAGGCTCTCGGGGAGATTTAAGTGGAGTTACGCCAGAAGCCCTTTCTCCGAGGCAAGGCAAGAGAGAATACATTTTCCTCTTGGCTGGCTGGTCGCAGAGGAGAGTTCTGGACTCGAGAGAAGCGACTCTGGTGCAGAGAGCACTTTGACGGATTTCAGCGGAATTACGCCAGAAGCCCTCTCTCCGAGGCAAGGCAGAATATTTTCCACTTGGCTGGCTGGTGGCAGACGAAGAGTTTTCAGAGGAAGAAGCTACGAGTGGAGAGTTCAGTGGACAACCAGATTCATCTTCATCTCACACCACTGTGGTTGGTGGCTGGGCTCCTGCACTTCTCCCACTGAGACCAAGCTGGTCTGAAAGACTCACCAGAAAGCTAGCCGAGCCCCAAGTGAAGGAGACAAGAGATTCATTCCATCTTGTGCCGGTTGGAGGCAGAAGAAAGCAGAGGCAGAGAATGAAGGACAGAACCTTTGGATTTGGCGACGCTCAGAGGGAGCTCTTGGAACCAAGCAGAGAGATAGGCCTCTAAGCTAACCGGGCTATATTGGAGATAATAAAAGATCTGAACTTTTATCACCTGGCTGAGCTTTGAGAAGAAAAAGCTCACCACATTTTGGCGCCTGAACAGGGACCGATTCAGATCCATCTGAACTAGACCACAACACATATGTGTTATATATTTTATATTATGCAAAACAATATGCATTTAATATGATTATGTATGTATATTAAACATGTATGCTTTTATACTGTATGCTCAATATATATATTCATCATTTCATATACATGGATGTACATACACATGTATATCTCTTTGCATAATCATATATACATACGTGTATATATACATATCTTTACATATCCACATGGATCTACATATCTAAACAGATGGAAGGCAAGAAGGTTGTGAGGAAGCAGATAAAGATTTTGATCCTTGCAGAAGGTGGGGTTTAAATGACACATGAAGGCAAATCAAGAAGGAAAATCAACAGGTAGAAAAGAGAAGAGAGAGCATTCCAGGTATAGAAGACAGTGAAAAGTCAGAAGATGTATCTCATCTGAGGAACACAAAGAAGGGTAGCTAGTTAGTAGAGTACATGGGAAGAAGTTATAGGAAACAAAATCAGAAAACTAGGAAGGGGCCAAGTAGTTAAGAATTTTAAATGCAAAATAGAGAGATTTTATATTTGATCCTGGAGTTACGAGGAATCCACTGAAGTTTAATTAGGGAGAAGTATGACTATGACATAGTCAGCCATACATTGAAGGAAAATCATTTTGACAGCATAATAGAAGATGGAATAATCTGGGAAAGAGGCTTAATAAAGAGACACCAACCAGGTTATTGCAGTTAATCTAGACAAAGGATGATGAGGGTGCACACTATTATGAGTGGAACAATAGGGACTTATCTGAGAGAAGTTTGAAGGTAAATATTACAAGATTTGGCAACAGTTTTGATATGTGGAGTGAGAGCAAGTGATGAGTAGTGCCTTGGATAATAATAGGACAGTTAGGAAAAGGGAAAGTTTTTTGGGGAAAAGAGAATGAGTTCTCTAGGGAAAAGAAAACAGAGATCAAAATGTCTATAGGACATCCAATTTTAAGTGTCTAAAAGGCTTGATGAGAACTCAAAAAGTTTGTTGTTGTAGTGTAGTCCTTTCAGTCCTATCTGACTCTTCCTGATGTCATTACTCCTTTTCAGATATGAAGGTTGAAGAGCAACAACAATAACAAACACATGATTTATTCACATATTCTATCGCCTCTTTTCCTATCCATTTTCTGCTTAATGGAGCTACAATAATTCATGTGAGTAACAAGTAACCAAGTTTAAAAACTCATGTTGTCTAATAGAAGCACAGGTCCTTACCACAGAAAAGCAATCCTTTTACTCCATTGTAATTCATTTTCTATACTATTTTCCACAGAAGCTGTTTCAAATTTTCTATCTCCTTCCCCTTAATTTTCATATCTTTTTCTTCTTACCATCTCAACTAAGGATATCATATCTGTTGACAAAATTGAAATGTGACATAAACTCAGCTTTCTTTACTTCTTTTTAAATCACAAAACTTTGATACCATTCTTGTCTCTCCTTTTCAGTTGCCTCTAAGAATGAGGTGGCCTTTCTTTTAGCCAAGGTTAAACCTTCTGGTATGTTTTTGATAACGTCCCATCCTGCTTACTCTAGCAAATTACACCATCTTGGTTCTCCCTCTTTTTTTTTTTTAATCTTTGATTTTTCCTTATATTTTTATTTCTTCTCTACTAGCTTCAAAAATTCCATTTTTTTCATACCTTTAAAAAACCTTCACTAGACTCTGCCATCCTCGGTAGTTATCACCTAATATTTTCCTTGTTATTAAAGCTTTTTGTTTTCAAAACATATGCATAATTTTAACATTCTACCTTTGCAAAACCTTATGTTTCAATTATTTTTTCTTTTCCCTTCTCCTTATCCCCACCCCTAAATAGCAAGTAATCCAATATGTTAAACATGTGCAATTCTTCTATACCTATTTCCCACAATTATCATTAACCTATTTCCTTCCCCTTTTCCATCAAAATCCAAGAAAAAGTTAGCTGATTTGCTTCCTTCTTCAAACTTACTCTTCAATATTTTGGAATCTGGTCTTTAACCTCATCACTTCAATGAAATTGATGTCTCTATGATGATTGATGCTCTCTTATTCACAAATCTAATGGGTTTTTAGTTTTCATACTCTCAGCTACAAGATTTTTATGGCACTAGTCTCACTTGGCTCTCTTCCCATCAATCTGATTTTTTTCTCAATGTCTTTACTGACTCTGTATCCATATCATGTGTTACTGAAGATGTACTTCCAAGGATTCATGTTGGGTCCCCCTTTCTCTATATACGCTTTCTTTTGGCGAATTGCACTGGCTTTAACTGATTTTATTATCATCTCTATGGAAATTATTCATAGATCTCTGTCTATCCAGTTGAAGTATTTTATTGGAAAATGGTCATTGCCAATGGTATTTATTATAGACATCATATACTCAACTTTTTCAAATCATAACTCAGTATTTTTCCCATTTACAAATCTTCCATATATCTATCAAGGGCACCATCATTCCTCCAAGTCTCTGAGAACCTTGATAATTCTGATCCTTCATTCTCCTTCACCCCATATAACCAAACAGCTTCCAAAGCTTGCCATCTCTGCCACCACAATACACTTCACATCTACCCCTTCTCTCTGTTTACAGCCATCATAATAAGTCAGATCTGATCACTTCTCACTAAGAGCCTACTAATTGATTTTCCTCCCTCATGTTTCACCCCAGGAAAATCCTTTCTCCACACAGCTGCCAAAATTATTTCCCTTAGTAATAGATATCTGACCATGTCACTCCTCAATAGCTTCCATTTCTTCTAGGATAAAATTCAATCTCTTCTGCTTGGTTTTTAAAATCTTTCACAATCCAGTCCCAAAGTGATCTTTCAAGTCTCAGAATATGTTATTTCCTTTTTTGTAAGCTATTGTCCAACCAAAATGTCTTTCTCTATTTCTAACACAAAACACTTCATCTCTCATCTTTTCCTTCTTACTCCCATCCCCCATGCCAAAAATACACCCTTCCCTCACCTCTACTTCAAAGAAATTTCTCACTTTCTTCAAGACTCAATTTACCTACCATCATCTGCATGAAGTCGTCCCTGATCCTTCTAATTGATAGTGCTCTCCCTTCAGCTACTTTGTGTTAATTTTTTAAAACATATCCTTTATTTATTTATATTTGTATATACTATCTGCCCTGAAAGAATTCCCTGAGATAATAGATTGATTCATTTAATTTTGGCTTTATTATTCTAGTACAGGAACATGTAGGGTACTCAAAGACTTTCTAAGATGTTCCCCCCATGATGAACCATAAGATAAGTTTCTAAAGCTAGAAAATACAACTGTCTTTAAATTGGTGATAAATTTATGAGGATTAACCCAATAAGACTAAGTAGCACAATCCCATTACATAGAAATAGTCGTGGATTTTCAATCTAATGCCATAGTTTAAAACTCCACATTTACAGAAACATTTCTTTCCTTCCATCAATTGCGCTTGTATCCTCGCTCTCTCTCTGTCTCTCTCTCCCTGTAACATGTTCAGCTCATAAACTCACATTTCGTCTTGAGCAAAGTATTTTGTATTCAGGTAAACATGAAGGTAATATTATCAAGATTTACTGCTGTTGCTCTATGCAGGGATTTTATTTGAATTTATTGTTACTTGTCTGTCTATCCTAACTGTCCTACAAGTAACTGTCAAAAGGTGAAGGACTGAATATTAACTCAGAGAAATGTTTGAAAGATGCAAATGAAAATATTTATGTATGATACATACACATACAGAAAACTATCTGCTATCTTTACATGCTAACTTTCCTATCCCATAAAAGAGAATCTGATTTTCATGTATGAACAGGGCATTAAGAGTTTAACTTCATAATTAATAACCAAGATTTTTAAATCTTGGTAACTAACATCAATTCCTTTTATAGCAATCCAGTATAACAACATTACTCCTGTTTTTCCTTCCTAAAATATTTGATAGCTTTCTTTCCAACCTTATCTTAAGAAAGAAAAACCTGAGCTTGTGAAGCTTTAATCCTATTATCTGAGGCCTTCTCTGTCTGAAAAGCTGACAGATTAACCATAGCGAACATTATCAAATTTACTACCAGCTTCTTGGACAGCTGCCCCACTTTAAGCAGTTAATGGAAAAGGAAGTAATCTGGTTAAGAGTATAGGCCTAGTTCATAAATCTGGGTGCAGAAGACAGTTAAATCTGACATTTCTTCTAAAGAAAAACAACTGAATTAAAATGTCAGCTTTCTTACTAGTTCTTGAAGCTAGCCAGCATTTCTGTAAACCAGTCTAATATGAAACTTGCTATTAATTAATGTAAGTCACATTAGACTTCCACAATTCATGGCTAATTTGAAGTAGATGGAATCACAATCTGCCTGAGATTGCTGAGGCTTGGGTTATACAAAGTGCTTCTATTCTTGAAAGCCTTTTCCATCCAAGATAAAACAAACACAAGACCAAAATATTCTCTAAATAATAACCAGAATAGGAATACAAAGGAAAATACAATAAATTAATAAGTGAATATAATAAGTTAAGATCTTAAAAAATTTAGCCCTTTAAAAATTAAACATCTTCCCCTCTACTTTTGTTTAGAATTGAATCTAAAAACACATAATATATTTAAGATCTATAACAACAATAAACAAAAATAATCCATTGACTATATACCAAATGGGTTAAATTTTTCTATCTCCATTATTACTCACTAATTCTATTTATCAGTAGGCACACAATTGACTCTGAAAATAAAAATGGTATTTTATTTGATAACTGTTTTGTTTTAATCATCAATTTCTTATCCCTAGTGCCTTAAATTTACTTTTTACATTTTTTGTGTAATTTCTATATACACATATTTTTCCCCTGATAAAATATAAATTCCTTAAGAAAAAAGGTCTGTTCTAAGTTTACTGTGGCACCTCTAGCAGCCAGCATGATGGCTGGATGGTTAAGGTACCACAGCCCAGCATGTAAATAAGATAAACTCAAATTACTTTGTTCAGGAAAAAATATAGATGCAAAACAAACAAACAAATAAACAAACCATGAAGTATGTTTGGGGTGACACAGACAACTTGTCAATGTTTTGTACATATTTTTATATACTTTTCTGTGAACATATTATTTCACAATAGATTCTAACTTCCTTCAAGAAAAGGAGTGTTTTGTTTTGGTCTTTGTGTTGGCTCAGCAGGTTAAAAACAAAAATAAAAAACTAACCA
This sequence comes from Antechinus flavipes, assembly GCF_016432865.1. Lineage (NCBI taxonomy): Eukaryota > Metazoa > Chordata > Mammalia > Dasyuromorphia > Dasyuridae > Antechinus > Antechinus flavipes. The sequence continues at coordinate 160,907,699 of NC_067403.1, read as the reverse complement.
GGTGAATCTCATTAACCTTCTTCTGTCTTTCCATTATGTAGTTCCATTAAAAGTGAGTACCTGCAAAGGGCAGCAGAACTGCTCAAACAACTAGGGTTAAATTGGGAGTTCCAGTTATAGTATTTCCTTTGAGATGGAAGAGAATCAGAACTTATATGTCTTACTCCTGTGCCCTGAGTTCCTCTTTTGTTTTTGTTCAGTAGTTTTTCAGTCATGCTCAGTTCATGACTCCATTTGGTGTTTTCTTAGCAACGACACTGGGGTGGTTTGCCATTCCCTTCTCCAGATCTTTTACAGATGAAGAACTGAGGCAAACAGAGAGAAGTGATTTGCCTATGGTCATACAGCTAGTAAGTGCCTGAGGACAGACTGGAATTCAGAAAGATGACTCTTCCTTATTCCAGACCCTGTGCTCTATTCACTGTGCCACTTAGCTGCTTCTTCTATATTTCTAGGTCATATTCTGGGGGCTAAGATAACAGGAAAAGAATGAAAAAAAAATATGCTTGTCCAAATGAAGCTCACATTCTATGAAAGATAAAGATTTTGTATTTTAGTAATAGATATGGGAGACATTTTAATGTCATTTGGGGACCAATTCAGGCTGGGTTATGCTTCAGATACTCCCCAACTAAGTTTCTTCCTCTATGGATTTTGCTACCATGACTCAGCTGCCAAAGGCCCTCCTGAGTGGTCTCTTTTCCCTCTATACTATTTTATTTGGTACTTTCATCAGTTCCCATTTGCAACATTATACTTACAATTCTCAAAACTACCTATGTGGCCGCCGACCTCTCTGCCTGCACCTTCAATGGCTTATCATACAATTTAAATTGAATGTCCCACAGATAACAAACTCAATATGTCCAAAATTTTATCTTTCCTGCCAAAACCCTCACTTCTACTTAAATTCCTTGTCAAGAGTTATCACCATCCTACACATCCAGGTTCATAATATAATTGTCACTCTCAACTCTTTATTCTGCACACCCCTCCCCATATCTGGTCTAAAGCAAAATCCTGCTAATTTTTTTTTTCCTTAACAACATTTCTATTTAATTCCTTCTCTTCTATGATACTTTTTTTATTATTATTATTTTTGTCCAGGGTGTAATCACCTGGATATTGCAATAACTTGTTGATTGATTTCTCTCCTCACTACAATCTGCCTTCTACTATACAGGTGGAACTATATCATCTGCCCTATTCAATGAACTTGAGTGGCTCCTTCCAAAATTAAATATAAAATTCTCTGGTATTTAAAGCCATTCATAACCTACCTCCTCAATCTTTTCTCTCTATATATATTTTTTAAATTAGCAACAATGTTATGAATAGATATTAAAGAAAAGATTAAAAATTAATGGGAGATTAAGTAATTTGAGTCCTAGGTAACTTAAAGAATATAGCAAAATTTGGGGGAATGAAAATATCTTAGAGGAAAATTTATATTTCTAAATAGTTACATAAATAAAAGAAAAAATGATTTAAAAGTTAACTAGAATACAATTTTTTACAAATAGTGAGTTCTAAAATTTAAACATATTATTAAAATCGAAAGTAAAATAAAATTTATTGTTTAAATTCTAGTTTTATTTGTTAAAAATGAAATTTAATTAAGAAATAAAACGAGGTGCATTTTTTGGGGAAAAAAGCAATTAGTTAACTTGATAAAGAAAAAAGAAAAAACAAATTACCAGTATCAAAAAAAAAAAGAAAAGGGATAAATTATGACAGTTAAGAAATTAGGAACATATGGAAACTCTTTGTCCATCCATATTCCAAAAAAAAATAATTAAGTGATATGATTTTTTAAAAAACTATAAAATGTCCAGATTTACAAAACAAAAAAATAGAGAACTTATACAACCCAATCTCTGAAAAAATAATTCAGCAAGTCACAAATGTACTACCAAATGCCAGATGGATTCACAAATGCATTTTATACAATAATCATAGAATATTAATTATAATATTACACATACTGTTTTTTTAAAAGCAAAAGCAGAGATCCTACCAAACACTTTCTATGATGTTTACATGAGAAGCAAAATTAAAAAATAGAAAACTATATCTCTAGTGAATAGTGATGCAAATTTTTTAAAAAATAAAATCTTAGCAGGGAGGTATATACAACATATCTCAAGGATTATACTTTTTAATGAGATTGAACTTATTCCTAGAATAAAGGACTAGATTCATATTAGCAAAGGAATAAAAATAATTGAGGACACAAAAAGAAAAACAAAAAAATTATATCAATAGAGAAAACATTTATTATATCAATATGTTTAATATATTGACATAATATATGATATCAATATATGCAGAAAAGATTTTTTTTACAAAATGTAATACATATTCTTATTGAAACATTAGAAAACATAATAATAGACATTTCCTTATGAGTATGTGAGCATGTGTGTGTGTGTGTGTGTGTGAGAGAGAGAGAGAGAGAGAGAGACCAAGAGTCAGAATTGTACACAATAAAGAAAAAAATAGTAGCCTTTGCTATAATACCAGAGCCAAAGTAAAGATTGTCATCAAAACTATTTGATATAATGCTAAAATGCTGAATTAGGGAACTAAAAAAATGCAAGGAAGAAACAAAAAATTCCTTTAGATAAATAACATAATGATGGACTAGAGAGTTAACTGAAATTAGCAAACTTTTGCAAAAGTTTCAGGATATAAAATAGATACACATAAATTATCAGTATTCCTATATATTACCAACAAAACACATTAGGAAGGAATAGAAAAAGAAATTCCATTTAAAATAAGTATAGAATAAAAATATTTGAGAGTCCAACTACAAAAACATATATAAGAATCTATGGATGTGATAAAAAATACTTTTCACAAATAAAGACAAGCCTAAATAACTGGAAAAACATTAATTGAACATGGATAGGCCAATATAATATGATAAAAATGAGAATACTATCTAAATTAATTTACTTATTTGATATCATACAAATCACATTACAAAAAGATTACTTTATATATCTTGAAAAAAAAAACTGAAATCCATCTGGAGGAATAAAAGGTTGAGAATCTCAAAAAACAAAAAAGGGTGGAAAGGGAAGAAAGGGGACCTACTAGTGTCAGATGTTAAGTATTCAATAAATGAAAATTATTTGCTTAAGAAATAGAGAGGTTGATCCGTGGAATAGATTTGGCACACCACATACAGAAACATTCATATAAAAGTCCAGTGTTCAAGGAAAACAATGATCCTAGGTACTAGGGTAAGAGATCATTATATAACAATTTTTTTTAAATGCTGGGAAAACTGGACAGCAAAATGGCAGAAAGTAGATATAGTTCCATGTCACATCATATCTCAAGGTAAGATTCAAATAGATTCATGACTTAGACAAAAAGTTTGACACTATAAACTGTCTAGTTCTAGATATATCAAAATATCTGTCTCTCCTTTTGTTAATTCTTTAATACTTTGTGTGAACACAAACTTTTAAAAAATATTATGTTTAGAGAAAAAAGTTAATTTTTAAAAATTAAAGGGATTTTTCACACTACATATTCTATTAATTCTTTGATTATCTTAAGTTCAGAGTAATGAATTTTAATCAAGGCACACAACTATACAAAAGCCAAAAGAGGAAAAAAAAACATATCTGTAACAATAAATTTGGAGCAAGAACATGTGGTATCTACTGCCTCCTCAAACACAGTACTACTGTGAATCTGATTAGGTTATATAATCTTTTGGGAGCCCATTTATAAAATTAGGATTATATATTGGTTGGCTTAAAAGTCCATTCCAGCTCTAAGTCTTTGATCTTCATTTGCAAGATTGGTTTCATTAAATGATTTCCATAAAAATTCCCAGACCTATGGTTAGATGATCTCATAATTCCATGGTACACCTAAATACTGACATATCTACAAGGAATGAAAATGATGAGTAAATTCATAAATTAGAGTCCAATTTTTATTTTTATTGTAAAACTCATTTCAGTAAATTAAGATGCTCTCTCTTGACAAATTACTAAAAACAACCTGGATGTTTGAATTTCACATGATTCTTATTTGCATTGGGGACCCAGACCCACCCACCACTTTTACAGACTTATATCAGTACCGATCAATAAAACAATGATATTTTTAAAGTTTCAAATCTTCCAGATAAAAGTATAAATGGAACTCTGATTTATGACTTATGAATTAGTTACTTATTCTTCCCTAGTACTGGTGACATATATAGATATAGATATAAATATTCAGAAAATATGTTCTGTATGAACATATGTGTACAGCTAAAAATTATAGTCAGTAAAATACTATATTAATAATAGAAAGCTCATGCCCTAGGCTACACTGGAAAAATTTTATCTTTCAATTACATGTAAAACAAAGCCAATTACATCTCCTACCTTGTGCAGGACATAATGATGTTTTATGAGTGCTTTGTAATGAAAAGATGAGAGATAATAAAGAGTAAAAGATATTTAGCAACATAAAAGATAGAAATATTTAGTTAATACATATTCCAATAATTTTATATAATAGCAAGCCCAAAGGATTCATCTATACTACAGTGATGGCAAATAATCTGATTAATGCAAAGATTGTGTGTGTGTGTGTGTGTATGTGTGTGTGTGTGTGTGTGTGTGAGAGAGAGAGAGAGAGAGAGAGAGAGAGAAAGAGAGAGACAGAGACAGACACACAGAGAGAAAGAGTTCTATTTGCTAGTATGATTTATAAATTGCCTATCAACCGTTTGTCAGAATAATATTTTAAAATTCATGATATAAAATATATGAGTACAAAAGACTATATTCAATTTCATTTTATTATATTCAAATTCACTTGGTCAAAATACTTTAAAATCTTGATATCTTTATTTAAAAAGTAGTAAAATTATACTGAAGAAGTAACAATGTCATTAGACCTCAGTTTCCACATCTGTAAAATGAAAGGATTTAAGCAGATAGTCACTGAGGTCCCCTTCTATCCCATATTAATGAGCCTACAATGTGAATATGGCAAAAGCTATACATTCAACTGAGTTCAAACATAATAGGTGTTCCAATAATGTATAAAATTTGATAAAATATGTCTATGCAATATAAAACTTCTAGATAAAAAATGAAAAGCTAAATTAATCAAATCATAGATTTAGAATTGGAAGGGACCTTAGTAATCAAATAGTACAACTCCATCATATTCTAGAAGAGGAAGCTGAAGCACAGAGAGGTAAAATTGAACCTATAGTAAGTAACAGTCCTAGGATCTATACTCAAACTGACTCCAAAATCCAACAAGCCTTCCACCACATTGTTAGATGATACCAAATGCTGAAGTACCTGAAAACATTTGGATGAACTGAATGAACACTCATTATACATAAGATACCTTCTGCCATCTAGGAGCTTACAATCAAATTGAAGACAAAAGAACAATATACAAAATAATAAAATAGTGATGGGTATGTCCTGGGAATTGTTCAAGATTCAGGTTCTAAGTGCAAAAATGGAAAAAAAAAATAGGAAGGAGAAATGATTGGAAAGCAGAAAATTCTTGGAAGGAACTATCAACACAATGAGATAATGCCATATACAGAGAGACACAATTTATATTTTACTGATTTTTATGATCCTGATAACACAGAAATAGGTTCAAAGAATTATTATACAGCCATATCTAGAGTTTTAAATAGTACTGACTTTCATAATGCCGGAACTTTAGAATGTTATTCATATGATCTATAGGTAATAGATTTAATTTTTTTCTTTACACATCATGATCACACCATCATTATCAACTGATATACATGTCACCTTTCAAAAAGACATCTGTAGAAAGCTTTTAAATTTTTTTAGAGCAAATTCATATCTGTTATCTGTTAAGTTAGTAAATTTTATGCTTGAATAAAAACAAAAATGTTGAAGAATTTTTTTTTACTAAAAGTCTACTCAAAACACATAAAACTTAGTCCAGTTTCATTTTTTAAAATATATAATTATAAAAATCCATGAAATAACCGAATTTTGTAAACTAAAATGTTTGGGATGTTGGGAAATTAGATCCCACTATTGGAGACTATAAATTTACCTATATGAAGTAGCTAAATATAATGATGCAATCTGAAGGTTAATATAACCGCAATTAAAGCCAAGAAGCTCTTTAGAGAGTTAATTGATTTGTGGAAAAACTCCAAAAAAACTATTGCTTTACGATCTTTTTTTCTCTCTGCCTTGCCACCTCTCTTTTCCTTCTCTCTCACTCTCTTCAAACAAAAGCGAGAATGGTGGTGATGCATCATTTATAAATTACTTTGCAATTGCACAAAACCAAACATTACTTTGAAAACAAAACAAACTCCTGCTGTGGTCGCAGCATGTTTGATGGGAGCCCTTCAAAAGCATTCATGGCCTAATGGAGGCTGTTTACGTGGAGGCTTCGATCCATACCTGCTGTCCCCTGTCACTCCCTGGAAACTTGGTGGCAGATGTTGCTGTGCTAAGTTGTCTCTGAAGTGGCTCTCTGTCCTCATCTCCCCACCACAACAGAGTCAAACTATATTAGATCTCTTTATTTGTGCCTAAGGCAAGTTTAGGAGCACAGCTGTGTCCACCCCGGCTCTACCTTTGGTGTTTTGGACCCCCAGGCAGCAAATGTGGGACCAAAACTGTTCTGCCACAATCAACTACGTCCACTGACAATCCAGCAGCCTCCCTGCAGGCTGGGGAGGACCTGTGCCTCTGTTCCACAGATGTCAGAGACAACCTGCTAACTCACACCTGTACAAGCTTCCCTAACCTTGCGGATTGCGAGATGAAAAATGGATGACTCTGAGGACTTCCATTCACAATCAAAGCTTCTTGTCTTGTCTGTGTGCAGCCCTCAAACTGGGCCACCCTCTGTAGGAGCAGCAAGCATGGGATGGGGGAAGGGCAGGGATTTTCTCTCTGCTTTGATACTTTATGCCTAAACTTCAATTAGTTGATCAAGGACATGAATTCAGTAGCGAATTCTTCTGAAAACTAGTACAATGAGACCTCTGAGCAGGAGAAGGAAAACATTTGTTTGGCTTGAAATTTAGCATAACAAGACTTCCAGAGAGGGGAGATGGAGGGAAAGAGAGAGGAGAAAGGAGACGCAGACAGAGAAAGAGACAGAAACAGAGAGAGAGAGGGAAAGAGAGACAGAGACAGATGGGAAAGGAGAGAGGGGGAGGAAAGGAGGAAAAGAGAAAGAGATAGAGAGCGAAACATATAGAGCAGAGAGAAGAAAAGGAGGAAGGGAGGGAATGAGAGAGGAGAGGGAGAAAGGTTGAGAGATTCTGTGTCAATTTTGTGTACCGAACTGCACTCTCCTGGGGGATTAGACATAGCAGGAGTTTTATAGTGAATTACTTCTGAATAAATGTTTTTCAGAAGAGAAGAAATGCAGTTAACTAGGCAGAGGTGATTCTATTTTGGTGTCAGACTTCCTAAAGATGACAATGTATTTTCTACCTTGCTAACCTGTTTGTCTTTTTTTTTTTTTAACATACATCTCTACAAATTGTTTCTTAAAATTTTGTTCAATCTTGATTATTCAATTGCTGCTGATAGTAGATAAATCCATCTGTTTTTTCTATGGCCTTAAGAACAAACAAAGATTTTGTCTAAGTAGTCAGCAAGGCAAAAGCTGCCAGGGAATGCACAAAGAAATACTTCTCTTGGCACATTTCCCTCATTGCTTAGTTTAAGTTTATACTTCTAAAAGTATGGAAACAGTTTGGTGACAGTTTGTTTATGTATAAAATAAGATTTTTGGGATACTCTCTATAATTTCAAAATATCTTTTAAAAAGTTGATTCAATGTTTGTTTTATGGGATTATTTTACAAAATAATTACAATCAACTCCTTGTGAGGGAATAATATTGAAATTTGGAATTAAACATCCCAACATCTGCCCCTAGGCTATCTTTTCTGTCTACTAGCCTAGCCTATTAAGTGGCAGGTCAATCCAATGACAGTTAACTATCATGAGCTATACCTTCTCCCTCCCTGTCCTATGCTTCCTACTGGACCCAAAAGGAGGCTCTTCAGGCTGCCCTACCTCTCAAGCTTCTTGCAAATTCAGGAACTCTGGCCTCCTTCTCAAAGGGAAGGAGAGCAAACAGCAAGTGAATGGGTTTTTACCAGATACATGTGCCAGACCCTCCAGACTCCTAGGCATTGCCATCCAAATTATCAATATGACCTAAGGATTTTTGGACATTGCCATATGCTCTGAAGCACCTTCTATCTGCTGGCAACTGACCTTTCTCTGCTGTTTCCTCTATTTAGAATGTGACCCCAGTGAGAAGAGGGACTATTTAACTTTTCAACTTGTACCCTCAGCTCTTAGCAAAGTGCTTGTTCCATTATAAGTGCTCAGTCAATTTAGCTTTTATCTTCCTCCATAGATGAAAGAGGTATGTGAGTGGTTAACACATAAAGGTGAAATTCTGAGATCAATTTTGAAGTGTGTCATAATATGTTTGGATCTCTCCTCAGTAAGGGGACCAGTTTTATAGGGATGCAAAGATGCCTAAGGGAGAAATGTTCCTTCTTTTATGTCATGGAATTTGGTACAATCCCACACCAGCATCTAAAGGGGGTATGGCATGGTGGACTAGCTAGTTCAAGCTCCTAAGAAAAGAGTTGGTAATTCTTGAATGAATATGCTGGTACACATTTGGGGAGGAAGAAAAGGATGGAGAGAAGGAGGAAGGAAAGGAAAAAGGGAGGGAATAAGGGAGGGAGGGAGGGAAGAAGGAAGGAAGAAAGGAAAGAAGGGAGGGAGGGAGGAAGGGAAGGAGTGAAGGAATTATAATCTCCTCTTAAAGAAAATTTAACTTTTCTACCATTGTAACAATTACAAATTCAAGGCACAGGTGAGTGACAAACTTTGGGGCTTAGAGCAGCTTGAAGTCAGAATCATGAAAGAAAAATTGGAGCTACTGAGATAATAAAATTCTAATTCCCTGTACCTGGTTTTACATAAACTATATCTTGAGCATGTTTCAGCACTGGAAATATTTGTATAAACTGCCATCAAAAAATAATGATCAAACAAACAAGAGAATTTGAGGAAAGATTGCATGTAGTAAAGACAGGATTTTTACCTCTAAAGATAGTTAAATTATAAAATAAATTAAAACAGAGTTTTTTTTTCAAAACATGGGGAGTGAGTGATGTTTAGATATGTAGGATGTCCCAAGAGTCTTAATGCAGTTTTAAGTTATGGAAAAAATGTATATTAATATAATCTTCAAAGAGACTGAACATAATATCTTCTACATAATTAGGAAACATTTGAATGAAAAAGGAAGATTTTTAAGATGGTTGTTGAGATGGTGCCCCATGTTCAATATTAACTGCTCTTAGTTGAATATCTAATATTCAGCATAATTTCTATTTGGAAAAAGTCATTATACTCACATCTGATACTCTTAATAACTACAAAAACTAGGGAGGATCTTCTCAATATCAAACAGTTTCAACTGATCATAAACTAGGATCAACACATAAGCACCTTTCCCTCTAAATGTCATATAATTTGAATACGTCCTTTTTATAATAAAATAGATCTGGAGTCAATTTATTAAATGATATTACCTAAAGCTTCCACTATAAAATTTACTAACAGTTTAAGCTTTATCTATGCATTGAAGAATAAAATATTACACAAAAGCACATCTGTAATATAACCCCAGCAGGTAAGTGATAAAAATGCTACTAACATTTGTGGTTTTGTTTTTCTAAAAAATATCTAAAATTAAGTTTCCTTTTAGGAGAAGTGCAAACTAAATTTTTGAAACTCAAGGTAGGATTTCTTTATGAGTTTCTCTAGAACAAGCTTTATAAGAGAAGTCTGTTCAATATTATCTCTTCAGCTTACATAAAGCTAAATGTGAAATCCACAATAAATACCTAATATACTACTATTATTTATCTCTTGACATCTTCCCCTTAAAATTGTTAATAGTTTCAGGCTGTGTTTTGCTACAAAATATTCAACTGAGTGAAAATTTTGGATGATTATTTCAATAGAAAATCTTGTTTGATTTTTTACCTAATTCATTTTTTTTTTTTACATAAGCTTTCATTGATGTCTTTGGTTTCTTACATCACCGTAATTTCTCCTAGTGCTCTTCCTCTTCCTCTTTCTAGAAAGCCAACTATATAATAAAGTGCAGTTTTTAAAGAAAAAAAAGGGAGGAAGAAAATCAGCACAACAGTTCATTACACTGAAATGTTCCAAAAAGGTCATGTACAAAGTATAACACTTCTGGACCTCCTGCTTCTGTGAAGGAGTTAAGACTTCTTATCTCTCCTATTTCAAATCATATTTATTCTTGAAGCATTTACTTCTGATTATATATGAAGTTTTTATGAATTAAATTTACTGAATTACTAAATTGAAAACTATAACCCAAGCCTACAAGAATGATAATCAGAATGAACAATGAAAAATAGTCAAACCACTCCTTCCCTATTTATTTTATTCAGTTCAAAAAACAAACAAATAAAACCCAACCTTAACAGCTTAGAGATAGCAGAACTATTTCACTCTTTTGCTTCTTTTTTCTCCACTATGCATAATGGTTTTCAACAGGGAAAGGGGAGAGTAAACATTTTTAATAAAACAGAAATTATAGTTCAAATATAGCCTGGCTGTGCAGACATTGTGCTGCATTTGGCAGAAAATGATCTAAGTTCAAATCCCAGCTCTAATATTTACTACCTTTGTGAACTGGGGCCTCATCTTCTCTTGTGAAATAAGTGCATTTAGCTAGAAGACTTCTAAGGTCCCTTCTAGCTGAAAATCTCAGACCCTATGATGCTAAAATAGGTATTGGAATCAGTAAAATAATATCAATTTGTTTAAAATGGATCCAAATCTTCAGACCAAGAAAAATGCATCCTAGGTTGCTTAGAAAATTTGTAAATGCCATCTTTTAACCACTCTCAGTAATTTTTGAGAAATGATAAAAAATAACCCCAAACAGCTAAAATGTTTTCTTTAATTTTCAAAAATAAGGAAAAAAGAGTAAGTTTTGTAACTTATGGATCAGTAAGTTAACAATTAAGACCCAACAAAATTCTAGAGGGATTAGTATGGATTATGAATACTTAGAAATGAATAAAGTGAGTATTGGAATTATATAGGATCATTAAAATAAGTTATGCCAACCTAACCTTATTTCTTTTTCTGTTAAAAATACTGACAAAGTGGGATGTTACATATACATATGTATGTACATATATGTACATATACAATAAGCACACCTAGGTGTGTATATATGCAAAATTGTGAGTGTAATATCTAGAATTAATGGAAAAGATCTGTGAAGTTTTCTATGACACATTCCTATGGTTAATATGGTAAAATATGAGTTGAATAACAACAATGTTAGGTAATTCCAAAAGAATTCAATATGTATTTAATTATTCCATGTCAACCTAAAAGAAGATAATTAATGGAATACAACAAAGAAATGCTATCCTACTATTCTCCTGAATATTTTTTATCAATAACTCAAATGACATTTTAAAATAAGTAGAACATAAGAGTTAGAAGGATCATTTATATATATAAATATGTGAGTTAAGATCACAGTTATCTGCATGCATCCCATCCCTTCCACTGTATGCCCCTTGGACACATTCTGTATCTTTTTCATCTTTCTGAGTCTGTATACAGCACCGTGTTTTATATCTATTAGATACTTAAACATTTATAATATTTAATTAAAACTTTATAGTTTAGATTAATAAACTCAAACTAGTAAGATCAAGTTTAATAGGTAAATGTGTTGTCTTGCATTAAGTTCATAAAACCAGTTGAATAACATATGATGAGATTCGGTTTGTAGAGGTTCATCTTGTTCATGAGCTAAATTTGAGCTAGTAGTGTGATGTGGGTGTCAAGGAAGTTACCACCATCAGGCTGCATTGATAGAAATATAACACATCAAATGTGGAAAACAATGATCTCATAGTACTCCACATTTGTGAAACAACATGGAAAGAATTGTGCAAACAATTCTACGTGCCACAGTTTAACATGTTGACGAACTAGAGTATGTCCAGAGGATACTAATAAGTAGAATAAGAGACTAAGAAGACATATGTTAGATGTCTGAATAGCTCTAAAAGGAAAAAGTGAAAGCAAATGGATAAAAAGGTACAAAGAATTTTCTCATTAGTTACAAAATGCAAGAAGCTGCTTCATAAAGTAATGAGTGCAATCCTACAGAAATTCCAACAGAGGCTGTTTCTCTGGGATATTTTAATAGGATTGCAATTAGTAGCTTATATGATTTTCAAATATTCCAGGATTCTATAGTGTCTGACTTCTAAAGGGACAGGTATTATTCTATGTTCTAAGAAAGATATAATTTCCAAAATAATCCTAATCTCCATGCTTATTAAACTAAATTAATTTAGTCAGTTCTTTAAAGAAAACAGCTTATCCAGTTTGGATGAATATGAGGAACAAAACACCTCTGAAACTAAATAAATATAAAATGAATTAACCTTAATAAAACAAATATCTACTACCATTTCATGATTCTAATGACCTCTATTATACTATATATAACATTATATTTTTAAAGTCATACTTCTCTAGTTCATTAAGCATAAATGTTTCTACTCTAAAATAGGGCAAAAGAAAGCACAGGCATTTATATTGGTCAAATCTTCAAATAACCCCAGTGCCTTCAATGACAAACTATGAATTCAAAGAATGTATTTATATTTCCTGGAAACCTCAACACATTTTGTGACTATGACTTGAACAAAAAAATTTACTGAAAGTGTATATTTTTAGGATGAAGTGACTTAATGATTCAATTTCCTATTATCATGGATGATAATTCATTAAAGATTCTTTCATGATAGAAATCATTCCTTCAATAGATGACATGAGAATTCTGAAATGTTTTTTCACTTAAGATTTTGCTGGATTTTCTTTCCTATAATGATCATATTTCACATTCCCTTTGCACCATTACCACAACACATACAAACCTCATCTCCTTCCTGAGGTCGCATCAAAGAAACTCTGTCATACTGCCGACGTAACAAAGCCCAGAGTGCATCAAGCCGGCCCTGTCATGATAGAATAATAATATAGTAACTAACACAATGCAAAAAGTTTATGTCTCTTGAATGAATAGCTCAAAGAAAAAAGAAAATTAAAAAGAAACTTAATTGTATTATCATTGGCACTGACTTGCAACTTGTTAAAAAAAAATCCTTCAATATGAAAATTTGGATTGTCATCATTTCTGTTTCTTAATATGACCTACAACAATTATTTACTATTATCTTTTGTTTGTTTGTTTACCTGGTTTTGTGAGGATCAACAAACCTCAATTCTAAAGATACCTTGATTATGAAATGGATTATTTAAAAGCCTGGTTTTCCCTTCTAGTTTTTGCAGTTGCTATTGTGGTTGTTCTCCTTTGGATCACTATCATTTATTTCATTATCACTCCTATGACTGACCCAGTATAGAAGCAGAAGGAAGAACTTATCCAAGTCATTTATTGCTTGTAATAGACAATACTGACAGACAACTAAGTGGTACAATGGATAGAATACTGGCCCTGGATTCAGAAAGACGTAAGTTAAAATACAGGCTCTGATACTCACCAGCTGTATGATTCTGGGCAAAGTCACTTAACCATTATTTGCTCCAGTTTCCTCAACTTTAAAATGGGGATAATGAGACTCAAATGAAATCATATTTGTTAAGGGCTTGGCCAGTGCCTGCTATATGGCAGGTACTATATAAATACTAGCTTTCAATATTACTTTTTGTCATCAATATCATTATCATCATATTGAATGGTAACCTGCCATTTAAAAAAAACAACAAATGGAACTTTTTTAAATTTTAGAAATACCATATATTTTCATTTCACAATAATTTGGTAATTTTCTTTTTGATTATGTAGGTTTATAACTTAACCTACATAATCAAAAAGAAAATTACCAAATTATTGTATAAAAATTTCCACATATCCAAGGTACTATGATTAGATACTTTTGGAAGAATGGATAATTTACATTGGCTAAAAATGTCCAGATCTTATAGTATCTTTTGAACTTCAGTAACAATTTTTAGAATAATGAGATTCATCAGAAAAAAATAACATTTTGTCAAGGAAATACCATTATGATACAGTGTATAGAGAGCTGGTCTTGGAGTCAGCAAGAACTGACTTGTGATCCTACTTCTGGCACATGTCAGTTCTGTGACCCTGGACTTGACATGGAATCTCTTAGTACCTCAGGTAATTCTCTAAGACTATAAATTGCAAGGAAAATGATAACTTGCTTTGTTAAAGGGAGTTTTCTCTCCAAGGTATTTCCTATATCAGGGAATTTGCAGATCCTTCCAGTCAAACTAGTCTTGTCCATGACAACCATTCTTGCTTCACATAAATATTTAGCAGATTTTCTTTATTGAAAATAGTCTTCATATTCTTGTTCAAACCTCAAGAAGGCAAGATCACACTATAGCAGAATTAAAATATCTCCTTCAACTCTCAGATCTCTCTGATAATTTTTAAGAGACTATTTTGAAAAAACAATCAGTTCTTTGAATTGTTTTTTAGTGGTGACCACAGTTTCCTTTGTGCTTCTGTACAGTTGATGATCATGCGTAGGCTCAAAGAATTCTTAAAATTTCTGATTTCCACATATCAACAGCAACTACAATATGTCTTAAAGTATCATTGAGGTATATTCTTTCAAACCTACAACTTTTATTCATGTTTCCTTAAAGTAATATGTTTAGTTGTTTAGTCATTTTAGTCATGTCTGACTCTTTGTGACCCCATATGGGGTCTTCTTGGCAAAGATACCAGAGTGGTCTACCATTTTTCTTCTCCACCTCACTTTACAGATGAGGACACTGAGGCAAATAGGATTAAGTGATTTGCTCAGGGTCATATTTCTATTAAGTGTCTGAAGCCAGATCTTAATTCTGATACTTAACTGCCCTGAAAAAATATAGCTATTCTCAAAAAAATCCAGAAATAAAAAAAAATTGCTACAAATGAGAGCAAGGAAACACATATAGATGGCATGAAATGCAGCTTTCAAGTAATGGAGAACTAATGAAAGGTAAGAAAATTAGCTCAATCCAGTTTTATTTGCTGACCGTCAGATGTTTTGAGTCAGTTTAGTCTCAGTAGGAGCACACACACATGACAAAATGAAACTGTCAAAATTACTGCTTGGATCAAATAATTTGCATAAAATGTCAATGTTTTATAAATATTTGAAGTCTTTTGTGTGTGTGTGTGTTTACCCAAATGACAGAATCAGAAGATTTATAAACTAGGGCAAAAAGAAGTAAGCACAATAATGAAAACACTCTAACTTCAAAATATAAATGTGTAGAACAAGACCCAAAAAAATGGATTATTACATAATTGTAATGATTAATCCAGGCCTTGACAATAGATAAGGAAATGTTTTTCCCGGGCTACAGGTGCAGAATGTTATATAAAACTATTATATTCTGTTGGGTTTGCTTATCTGTTTCTCTGTTATATGAGATAAATCACTGTGAGGAAATGGGGGGAAAGAGAAAAATTCTAGGGTATAGGATGTTTATCCTTAGTATCAGGGAAGGAGGGGTAAGAGGATTTTAGCTCACCTAAATATGGAGTCTATATTCTGAACTTTCACATAATTCGATTGGGAAAGACTATTCCTCCAAGGATGGAGAGTATTTCCTGATTCTTCTTCTTCATTGAGTTTCAGAAGGGGGATGCCAAGTTGACAGCACCATAAACTTTGGTGGTAAAAAATTGTAACCCAAACCAGAGTAGAAGAGAGCCTCTTAAAATGTACAATGGCAAGTGCCAACTGTTATTGGAAAGAGGAGTCCTATAATAGATGTGGAAGGACTCAGATGAGAGAATACCCCAGCTGCAGTCATCCTAGAATAGGGCAGAGGCATCAGCTATAAAAAAGGCTAAAGCATGTAAAGCTTAGAAATATTCAATAAGGAACTTTAGTAGATATGGGTGTAATATAATCTACCTGTTACAGAGTATATATTATTCTTTGATTCTATGTAACCCTTATAAAATAATGATTTATAATATTATTTGATAATATATAATTATATAATAATTTTTATAATAACTTATAATAAAAACTTATTAAACTTTTACAAATATGGCCAGCATACTTGTAAGAATAGAGTTGTGGCCAGTATGTTGGCCTATCCAATTGGGATATTTTCCAGGGATTTCTGAGTAGGAGTCTGAGTCAGAACCAGTTGAGTATCTTCCAAAAATGTTCCTAGGCTCCTTGCACCATAAGTATTTCTGACACAAGAGTTACATATGGTTGAGCATTTTAAAACAAATTTCAGTCAGCAGAAAACATTAACCAATTGAAAATAAATCCTTGAACATGCAACAGACATATCTAAGGCTGAATGATAAATTTGAAGGTTACCTTGATTGGAGTGTACCACTTTGTCTGAGGGGCCTGGTATGTAGGTTTGGGCCGAGGAGGTCTAGGTTTGAGAGGTTCTTCTGTTTCTTCAGGAATTGTCACCACAGCATTTTTGGCTTTTTCTAACCTTGCACCTTCTTCAGTAGAGCCCTTATCACCCCAACGAACCTGAAGAAAGAAATTAATAGGTATTTTCAGATATATAGCAGCACCTAATAATGCAGAGATTCTTATGTTACCTAATAGGAGATTGGATGCCTAAACCCATAGTGAAAAAGTAAATCTAGCCGGAGCCTAAGTCAAATGTTCTTCCTATATTATATTGGTGGATGAAGTCACGAAGACTTAAGTCAAAATCTGATCTCAGACATTCACCAGCTCTGAATGTCATTTAACCACTGTTTGCCTCAGTTTCCTCAATTGAAAAATCTTAGTATCACTGAATTCCCATGATTACTATGAGAATCAAATAAGATGATATTTGTAAAGTGCTAAGCTAAGCATAGCACATAGCAGGATCTTAATAAATGTTTTCTTCATTTGCTCCTTCCTTCCTTTACGTGATGAAACACACTTGAAAACATGTAATCAATAATAAATTAGCATTTATTAAGAACTAAGTGTGTACCAAGTATTGTACTAAGTGATAGTGATCCAAAGATAAACAAAAAATTGTTCCTTCCCTCCAAGAACTTAATGTTCCTTCCTTTCTTCCTTCCACAATTCTACATTGGCTGTTCCTCATGCTTGTAATATTCTGCCTCATCATATCTACCTCTTAAAATCAGTTTCTTTCTTTCAAAACTCAATTGAAATACCATCTTTTACAAAAAGGCCTTTTCTAACTATGGTTAATTTCCATTTACCTTGTACGTAGATTTTAAGTGTCTATTTATTAACATGCTGTCTCTTCCTCAAGGAATTTAAGTTCTTTCAGGTAAAAGGCTGTTTTTAAATTTATCTTTGGATCCCCATAACTTAGCAAAGTTGTTGTTGTCCAATTGTTCAGTGATATATAACTCTTCATGGCTCTGTATACATTATCGCACAAGGTCATTCTATCCTCCACTATCTCTTGAAGTCTGTCCAAGTAAATTTGTTGTATCTATGACATCACATAATGCGTCTCATTCTCTTGCCCTCTGCTCTTTTCCCCCTCTATCTCACTTTGGGATCTTATCAGTAACTACAAGTTTAATGGTCATCTCAAAGAAAAAAAATTTCCACATCTAAGTATTCAGCCCTAATGTCTTTCCTGAACTCTAGTTCTATATCACACATTGCTTTATAGGCAACTCAAACTGTGTGTACGCAGGCATCTCAAATTTAACACATGCAAAGAAATACCTCCCAAATCTTTCATCTTCCCAACTATTTTGCTATTGTCAAAGGTACCACCATCTTTCCCAAGCTCACAACCTCAGTTACAGCCTCAGCTCTACTCATGCTCACTTCACACATCCAATTTGTTATCACATCTTGCTATTTCTTCCTCCACAACATCTCTGGTACATCTGTTTAACTCCGCTTTTATCAGATACCATCCAAATACAAGTCCTAATTATCTTATACCTGAACAACTGCAATAGATTCTGGTTTGTTTCTCTCATGAAGTCTCCCTTCCTAAAGCATAGACCTGACCAAGTAACACATACCTCCTTCCCAGGGTCAAATCTAATATCATCTGTTTGACATTTCAAATCTTTCCTAACCTAGTCCCTTCCTTCTTTTCTAATTTATGGATATGTTACTTCTTTAGACACACTCTCCAATCCAGCCACAGCAGCCATCTCGCTTTTCCTTTGCATGGCATTACACCTTCTGATTCTGTGTCTGCATAAGCTGTCCTCCCGAGACTAGAATGTTATTTCCCTTATTTTAACCTTTGATCTTCCATGGATACCTTTGAGACCTAATTAGACTGCCACCTTTGCAATGGGCCCTTCCCAATCCCTCTGAATCTTAGTTGTCTTCATTATAAGATGACCTTGCTTTTATATATATATATATATATATATATATATATATATATATATATATATATATATGGAGAGAGAGAGAGAGATGTTAGTGTCTGAGTCCACTTTATCAAGGCACAGATGCAACTCTGATTGAAAGCTATATTCATAACTTTTATGTTTTGTTTAAATGTTTATTTACATCTGCTTAATATTTGATGTTGTTAATAAATTACTTGGTGATTAACAGTGTTTTGTTTTGTGGTTTGAGATTGGGACAAAGGAAACTAAGCCATAGAAGGAAAGATTTCCCTCTTTTATTCCAAATTAGAGGTTGAGCCAATTAAAGAGAGAGTATTTATTATTTTTGTATATTTTGACAGTATTCCAGATCATACTCACAAAGATGGTTCTAAAGGACCTGTTGAGATAAAGTAGGTAAAGAAATGCAGTTGTAGCAGATTGAGAAGTGGGAGGTTGGTATTGCTTGTCCCTGATTACAGCATCCATAGACTAGCATCACTCACAGGTCTCCACAGGTCTTTATGTACACATTTGTCTACACACACACACACACACACACACACACACACACACACAACCCTTTTTCAGTGTTTTCAATGCTATTGCAAGTGATAACTTAGAAGAAAGAATGAGATAAGATTGTTCAAAAATGAGTAACAGATGAAATAGAAAATAAAAGAATAAGGGTCTCTATAATAGAAAATTTGGCATGTTTGATTCTTTGGTTATAGAGAGAAACAAGAAGTTTGATATTTGAGATTCTCCAATTTTACTTGATTTTCATTACAGCTTGTAGAGAATTGGAAGGGAAATTAAATAACTGAAAGTGAAGTAATTTCAAAGTTAGAAGAAAAGAAACATTTTTCCCCCTGTGGTTTGGTGGAAGGTAAAACATAAAGTCATTATCTATTGCTGTTGAGTTATTTTAGCAGCTGTTAATAACATCTTAGTACTCTTATATCCTGCTTTCCTGCAAATTGCCATTATAATAGCAGTGAGATGCTTGCCAGAAAGAAGGGTTATAGAGAAATTATTGGGGAGAAGCCAGTACTAGATGAAAGTCCATAACCTCAGCTTGTGGAGTTCCTTACTATGTTTTGTTCTTCAATTCATAAGTAGTGCTTATGTCTTGATATTGTTTTTATTGATTTGATTTAATTTAAAATATTTTTCCAAGTGATTTATTTTCCAGATTTGAACTAATAGTTATAAGAAGAAGAATTTTGCTTTTTGATGTTGTTTCTCTACTTCCATTTCTATTTCTATTGCGAGCAAAAAATTTGGGGGAAATATTAAATCCATTTAGATCCTCCTCTTAAAAAGCTTAGAATCTAATGGGAGATATAATGTATAACCTAAAATGTAATAGAGATAAAAAGAAAGTGAAAAGGTGATGAAAATGGGAGTGGAGACCAAAAAGTCAAGAAGTATATGTATGTGGGCATGAAGTACAGCCTCTAATTCAGAAATTTTGCTGGAAAACATGTTATAGACTACTGAAAGAAGAGAAATAAGAGAAGATAATGAAGATTAGAATGAAGATGAGAATAGGCAATTTTACCCACTTAAAAAATAGTCTCTATGTTCACCTATTATAACTGTACAGCAAGGAATAAAAGACGTGTGGAATTTCATTACCAAGAAATCTCAGGAGGAAGCAGGAGAAATTTAAGTGATACCCTATTAGAAAAACTTTACTCATGGCGAGTAAAATCATGTACAAATGAAAACAAGGAATTTTTGCCTGCAGTAGAGCTCCATCAATTTTGGAAAATTAAAGAGATAAAATGTTTATTTTTGCAAATCAAATTAAATCAATAAAAGACCAAACATGAAAACTATCCTTTGTCCTGAGATGGGAAATTCTGTATACCTGGGTCCAAGTATATACTGGACAGAATCCTTCACAACCTCTTTCTACAATGCTTTGTGATAACCTATGACTAACCAGCATGGAAATAATTGAATTCTACCTTCTAGAAGAAACTTTTTGCTATGGTTGCTATGGTGCCACAACCAAAGAGGCTCAAGCAGATGAAATGGTAAATTTTGAGTTACTAAAACAAGGGAATGATAAGAATATTGATTGACATGCTATGAGGGAGTTGGTAAAAGTGTGCAAAAACAATTCCAAATTCAGTCACTCTAAGCCTAAAGCCCCCAACATCTAACCCTCCTGCCCAATTTGGATAATATAGGCAGCTACTGGAAACCATTAGCTAGCCTATTATCACAATAGAGAACCACCAGTTTCAACAGGAAGAGGGTGGGAGATTGAGGAGTAACTAAAAACAGAAGGACCATTATAACCACTTAAGCATCCTCACCTATCAGAGCACTTTCAACTTTTTTGATACTAATTATTAAGAGTAAGGACAAAGAAATTCTTGAAGTTCCCAAGGAATTTCTGCAGCGAATACTAAATAAAAGGGAACTAAAAGATAGTTCTTTCACAGGAAGGGAGATTAAGGAAGCCCTAGTAGTTTGCAAAATTCTTCACAGAATCTTGTGTACCTAATGAGGGAGGCAAGTAGAAAACACTTGTCATATTCAAGTCTGCATCTGTTCCTAATGTCACATTTATTTTGAACATATTGAAATTACGATGTCTCTGGGATTATCAAGTTTTCAGTATGCAATAGATAGCTGGAGATGTGAGGCTGGAGGTCAGCAGAGAGAAAAGTAGATCTGAGAATTATCAGCATAGAATGAAAAGTGAATTCATGGGAACTGATGAGTACTATATAGAGGGAAGCATGAAGAGGTACAATATTTTTTTATTTTTAATTTTTTTTACTTTTAAATATTTTTAAAGCACTTGGAATAGTCTCTGACACTTAGTAGACACTTATTAAATACTTGTTTCCTGGAAGGATTTAAAAGAACTGATTCTGAGAGAGATGAGCAGAACCAGGAAAATACTATATACAATAACAACAATATTATATGATAATCAACTATGATAGACTCAGAAATACAATTATTTAAGATAATTTCAAGATTCATGATGGAAAATATTATCTACATCCAGAGGAAGAACCATGGAGTTTGGATGCAAATAAAGGCATACTGTTTTCACTTTTTTTGTTGTGCTTTCCCCCTTTTGTTCTGATTATTCTATCACAATAGGACTAATGTGGAAATATGTTTAAAATGATTATACATGTATAATACACATGAAATTATTTGTTGTCTTGGGAAGGGAAGGATAAGCAGAGAGAAATTAAAATTTGGAAATCAAAATTTATAGATATGATGCTGAAAGCCGTTTACATGTTTTTATACATAATTGGAAAAATAAAATACTATTAAATACAAAAAGGAAAAGTGTCTTACACATAGAAGGTGCTTAATAAATGTTTCTTGATATAACTAAATGTTTTTTAAATTAATAAAAATGCTTGTTTCTTTCCTTCTTTTTCTGTGTTCAGAGTTTCCTTTAAAATAAGTATCTGAAACACTTCAGTGTTAGGGCAACAGTGATCTAGTGCTTTATTTCCAGTGTTTTTGGACATCTAACATTTGATTCCACTTACACATCTAAGCTGATTACCTTAATTTTTTTTACCCCATATTATATTATTTTTCCAAAAGAATTTCACTAATTTAGTTTTTTCCCAAAAGACAAAGTCCCTATTTCAATATGTAAACATATGGTTAAGTTTCTCCAGAGATATTTAATTCAATTTCCAAAATTTTTATGAACTTTGTATTCTCAAATTTAATACTTTGTCTTATAAAAATATGAACTCGGCCTTGCAGACGAATATTTTCCTTATAAGAAAGAATTAACAGTCTATAATACTAATGTTACTTTTTTGCCTCCCTACACTAATAAATAATATACATTTTTGTAATTTATCATTTGTGCTTACAAAAATAATTGGATTAACATTAAAACATATTAACAGATAATTATTTTCATTTTCCCTTCTAAAACCAGAAAAGTATATCTCTAATAAGAAAAGAAAGATCTTTCATCCCTATTCTCCCTAGTCTTTACTAAAGCCTGGTACAGTAAAGCAATGCTTCTTAAAACTTTTTAAACTTAAAATGGACCCACATGGGTTCACATAGCTGAATGTGAAGATTACAAATTTATGATTACCGACAAATACTTGATTTGTATATCTATTTTATATACCTATAAATCCGAAATCACATAAAAATCTCTTGGGAAAAAAGGAGTCACAAGTGGAAAAAGTTAAAGAAGACTGCAATAAAGCTAAGGTAGCTTACCAGTAGGATGCTCAAGGTTCCACTGTGGGACTTTCTGAACTTTACAGTGACCTGTTCACTAATAGAACATCAGAAGAGAACAAACACTCATCTGCTTCCTTTTAGTCCAATATAAAGCTGGAGACATAACTTGAAAACTTCGTACTTAAAATTTCTAGGAAAGCTATGTCACATTCTACATGATGACTCATGAAAAAGATATGATAATATTAAATTATTTATATATTAAAAATACTATAATAAAGGACTGAAGTAATGAATAAAAAGATCGATGAGCCCTTTTCCTCTAACCCCAAAGATTCATTACCCTTTGATGTTGTTCTATTTCCATGGAAGTGGATATCATAGTTACATAGGTAAAATAAATAATTTTTTAAAAAAAATCTCCTAATAATGAAATGTTCCTTATGGAATCTAAACTTATGACAGGGAAATCTTGGGGCTTTTCTGTATTTCTTTTGGCAAATTAGGGATCAATGAACTGCTTTCTCAGAAATAAAAAATTAATAATGTAGAATCTCTTCCAATTCCACAGAGGGGAATTTTGTTTTCCCAAGAGTTCTATTAAATTTTCAGAAGCCTTCTGCTATAGATTTGTGTGTTTTTAAATCCTTGGAGAACTAAAAGAAAACTCCCTTCTATCAAAGAGCCACAAAATTTTAGACCTTTAAAATTTTTTTCTTATTTATTTATTTGGTGTGGAGGTAGTCTATGAGGTCTTAGAAAAATTTCTAGCACAATGTTTTACATAACTCAGAAAATAAATGGTTATTTTCTTTCATATCTCTGTGATATTAATGGGTCCTTCCACCAAAGATGATTAAAACCCATCAATGGATACACATTTTATACATCCAGAAAGGAAATGATTAAATGATTTGCCAAAGGTCACCTAGCTGGTGTAGAATTGAGTCTGCAACGTAAATCTCATCATTCTCAATCTAAGATGGTAGCGAATTCTTTTATTTTAGAAAAGCAGAGTAGTAGTATAGTGGCAAAGGCCTTAGTTGGGAGCAAGAGCACCTGTGTATAAGGATTGGCTCTTTCCTTAACCCTCTGTGAAACCTTAGGGAAGACTTTTAATATCTCTGCTCATAAAAAGGTAGAAAGAAATGACTTCTGAGGTCCTTCCAACTCTAGATCTATGAAATAGTGAACATTTCTTTATCTAGTAAATATTGTGGTATACCATGATAAAAGCAATAAGAAGTAATCTATTTCCCCAACTAGTTCAGAAAGTTCTTTAGTGTTCTCATTCTACACAACTACCTTCATATCACTAGATGTAAATTTAGTATTTGATGAAGCAAGTTTAGCATCAACTTTTTATATCTTAAAAGTTAGTGGCAATGAGGAATCAGTCTTGTAGACTATTTGGTTAATGAAGATACACAGATAAGCACTTGGTTAAAAGACTGATGAAGTCTTTCACTCATTCACTCAATAACCATTTATTTTCTAAGTTGTGTAAAACATTGTGCTAGAAATTTTTCCAAGACCCCATAGATTATCCCCCACATCAAACTTACCATCCATTACTGCCTCCTGAATGAACTTTGTCAGGTCATACCTTTCACTGTTCCTCCTATCTATTATGATCTCTGGTCCTTGCAGGCCACAATATCATTATTTGCTATGAAATCAAATTTAGAGAAGTCCTCTGAACAATTTAATAACATATCTACTTTAATAGACTTCTCTTCAATCACAGATACTTTTCCTTGATTAATTTCTCAGTGGTTAGCATATTCTTGTTCCTTCATAATATTCCTATCCCAATGATTCTGAAATCTCTTCTTCCCAAAGGCCTTCCAAAAATATTGATCTGCCCATAGTATCCTCTTTTCAATAAACTCTAAGACTTCCCTCCTCCCTATTACCTCCAACTGTTTGATATTTAAAACCCTTTACAAACTGATCCCTTTTTTCTTTTACAGACTTCTCAAACTTTACTTCTCCCTGTATATGATCCATTGATACCAGTCTACTTATTCTATTCCTTGCATATGACATCATCTTCCAACCTTTTGCCTTGTTTGATGTATTCCATTAATGGAATGCTCTTCTATTTCACTTTTATCTCCTGACTTCCTTGGTCTTCTTTAAGACTCAACTCAAATCTTATCTTTTTCCAGAGGTCTTTCTTGGTCCCCTCAATGCTGGTGCTTTCCTTCTGATATTATCTCCACTCTACCCTTACTGTATTAATATAACACTCATTTGCATTGTACCTCCCTCTGATTGTGATCACCTTGAAGGCTAGTCACTTTCTAATTTTCTTTAAATTGTCAGTGTCTGGAGTACTGTTTTTGTTTGTTCTTCATTTTCTAAGAGAACATTACGGGTGATGTCTTGACTTTTGCATGATTTGGATTTAAGTGAGGCAGAATTGCACAAAGTCATCATTTTCTTCACTCTCTTTCTGAATCACTGAATGCAGGACAAAAATCAAAAGATTGGCAATGGTCAGAGATGCAGTGACATCTTGGCATTGTTGGTGGTTTGGCATAGAGTAAAACCTTAATAAACACTTGGTGACTACTGATTTGCTGACTAAAGGTCTCTATATCATAAAATAGCAAGTCTGTGAAAAATATTATTGTATACTATTAACCAACACATTGCTTTATTCATTATTTCACAGTGATGTTTTGTTAGCTAAAATAAGGAATTACTGTTTGCTTTTGAAGTAAAAGCATCATTGATGGTAATTAATCATTGCACAAGTTACATTTGCTTCAAATTTGTCCTATTTTAAAGAACATTTTAAAATATTTTTAAAGAGGAATTCTCTGGGGAACTTGAATTTTACATTTATAAGAATCTTGATGTGGTTAAAGACCCAAATGATTTCACGACTAACACCATGTGGAGGTGGCAATGTGACAAAATGCTTTTATCAGTAAAAATGAGAGAAAGAAAGAAGGAAAATAAACATTTATTAATCACTTACTATATTCCAGGCAC
Source organism: Antechinus flavipes (assembly GCF_016432865.1). Classification (NCBI taxonomy): domain Eukaryota; kingdom Metazoa; phylum Chordata; class Mammalia; order Dasyuromorphia; family Dasyuridae; genus Antechinus; species Antechinus flavipes. Next base: position 160,882,014 of record NC_067403.1, on the reverse strand, counting down.
TGTGCTAAGTATAAAGTTGGCCTAGCTGATTGTTAGGATATACTGAAAATCTGGATGTTGTACTAGATATTCTCTAAGATCCCCTCCAGCTCCAAATTTTACTATGCTGCTCTTAGAAGGAAGGAAAGTCATAGAATGATTAATAACCACAAATGGTTATTGAGTAGGATCAATACTTGTGTTTAGGAATTTTTAAATGTACTTGCCTACACAAAAATTAAAAGAAAAAAATTAGAAACTCCCCCAAATTCAAGAGAAGATAATTATCTGCCTATATATGAAATATTAATAAGTGCACAGGGATGATTGCCTACTGAGTGCTACTGGATTAAATATTTTCCTTGTGATATTCTATATCACATCAAAGTGAGAAATCTATATAGTTCTATTTTATCTTTTTCAAATTCCTTAAATTGATTCACTTATAATAAAGTCAGCATATCTGTTTTTTGTTTAGATGAATGATTTTATCACTATGGGAACTCCAAGTGTAAAAATTCCCCCTACCAAGGTAGATCAGTAACTCATCTATCAGTTTTAGAAAATTAACAAAGGGACTAAAAGGCTGTGACCCTAGGCACTTAAGGCAACATAGATAGTATATTTCAGAAGTAGAACTTCCTGACTCTGAGAATGGTCTAGAGAACAATTTCACTTATTTTTCCCTAATCTCTAAGAATTTGGTCAACAAGAATCTAATAAAAGTCCTGTATGTGCCAGACACTGGTGCTAAGTGGTGGAGATAAAAATACAGTGAATGAAACAATGCCCATTTTCATATTCTATCAATAGAGAGAGATGTATATTTTTTTCTTTTTTTTTTTTGAGATGTATATTTCTAAGAGTGTATGCCTGTGTATGTTTACATATGTTATACAGATTCATGGTTATTAAATACAAGTTGGACTAGTTAGTTAAAGAGAAGATACTAGTCACTGGGGACTCAGGAAAACCGACACAGGTTGTTTAACTATCTCTTGAAGGAAGAAAGGGATTCTATAATGCAGAGACAAAGAAGGAAAGCTTTCTAGACATGGAAGATGTCCAATTTAAGGAAGAGAAAGTGAAGATGGAATAAGAAAGTATGTAAAGAAAACAGTAAGACCAGTCAACCTGCAGTATAGAGTGCATAAAGAAATAGTAATACAGGGGTGGGTGGGTAGGTGGCTAGGTGACCCAGGGGATAGAGCACCAGCCCTGAAGTCAGGAGGACCTGAGGCCTCCGAACTTAACACTTCCTGGCTGTGTGACCCTGGGCAAGTCATTTCCCCCAATTGCCTTAGGGGAAAAAAATAATAATACATAATAAAGTTTAAAAAATCAAGCTGCAGCCAAAATTTGTGAAGCCCTTTAAATGTAAAAGATATAAAATTGTATTTTATCTTAGGAGTTTACTGGAATTTACTTAACAAGAAGAGATATGTACTTAAAGAAGATCATTTTGAAAGTAGAGTAAAAGAAAGGAAGGAAAATCAATTTGGAGTTTGTTGAAATTGTCTGAGAAGTAAGGAGGGTCTACGCTAAACTCATGATTGAGTTGGGAAGGGGTTTTATGTAGTAGACTTTTTGAATGTATGCAGAGCAAGATTTGGCAATCAAATGGATATGTGGCATAAAAGAGAGTTAAGAGGTAAGGATAATTCTTAGATTATCAACAAAGGAGACAAGAAGAATAATGGTTTCTTTGACATATTAAAGTTTGGAAGGGTAAGTTTTAGAGGAAAACTAATAACTTGTTTTGAACATAGTAAATTTCAAAACATAATAGTGCCTGGGACATGATTACTTGAGGATGTTCGTTAACTGATACATTATACTAGCTATCTCTACATATTTTATTTAATAACACTCATAACAGAAGCTATGCTAAAAAGTCCCATGCCTTGAATTTTCTTAAAATAAATATGATATTGTCTCATGCTTAAAAGTGAACATTTGCATCCCCACTTCTCTCTTTGAGCACCATTATAGTTATAGGATCCTTCAATATCTCATCAATGTCACTTTTTCCAAAGAATTCTCTTCATCAGAGCAGAAGAGCTGATACCATGAGGTAATTTCTCCTGAAGGATTTGTTCTGTTTTGGTCCTTGATTAGCAATGTTCTTCTTCTAATAATGAAATTAGTGCCTTCATAAAAAATAAAACTAATACAGTGATCCCAAAGACAAAAGGAAATTAAAAGGATAGTTTTCAAATATTTTTTTTCCCAGAAACATGTTACAGGTTACCTATGGTTTATTTGTGTGTGTGCATGTGTATGTATGTGTGTGTTTTAAATAGTACAAACCTCCATTCTTTTAATTCCTCCAACTCCTCGACCTCCATAATAGGAAGCATCTACTGTTGGCCATTTTTTGTTAGGTAGTGGTTCTTCTTCTTCCTAAGTACACATTAAAGAAAAATAATTATTTAATTACCTATAATAAAGTTTTATAAAAATTTACTCACACATTCAGTCCAATATGAGTTTGAGATGTTACAGATATGCACATCCAACAGGTACATATGTGTATATGAATATATGGACATATTTTACACACATATATACTTATACACATACATACAAGCATACATGAAGCATGCATTTATGTGTGTATGTATGTGTATTTATGTCAGAATCAGAGTAGATCTGTGCTGACATTTTATTAGTTAAGAGAACAACTGAATGAGGAAAATCCCTCTACTAATGCATACCTTCTGCAACTTATAATTATGAGAGTTGCCTAGGCACTAAGAGGAATATAATTGAGTTCTCAAAACAAAATTAGAGTATAATGTATATGAATACCAGGCAATTATGTAAATTAATCGATGACATAAAATCATATAAAATAACCATTAACTCCATACCTCTTTGGGTGGCGGTGGTGGTGGTGGAGGAGGATCTTTGATAACCTGTGATAAGAACATCAGATAGAAAGCTTAAGAAAAATGGTAACATAAGCATAAATGCTCAGATCTAACTGCAGATTTTGCCGGTAGAAGCCTTCTGTTATGACTCATCTATGTTTGTTCATTAATGATAATTACAGATGTCAGCTCCCTTGGCTATTGATCACTAAGATCATGTAGAAGTCAACATTCTATTTTCCTTTGGCTTTTACCATCAATCAAAATCAACTTGTTGACAATGACTCTTTGGGACAAGTATTAAAAAAGCTAGTAGCCCTTTTTAAATAATTAATTGAATATAGTTTACTATTCATCTCCATTCATGAAATCATATGTAGTTAATTGCCAAAAGAAAGCAGAAACACAGCCTAAAGCCTAAACTGGGCTGTCTTTTCCTACAACTTCAATGCTAAGATGCTGGAAAATTTCTTATCCAGTGACAAGTGTGAAGTAGCTTTAGGAATTCTTATGCCCTTCCCCAGCTATTTATTCAATCTACTTTACCAAGTCCTAATATTTTGGGACTTAGAATTTAAATTGTATCTCCTAACCTGAGTATTACATAGATCGCCTTATATCTCAGGTTGTTACTATTTTTTAATTACAGGAGTTTTGAGTTTTTCATGTTTCTGTGAATACAACAGAAGAATGTATTGAGAGCAATAGTTTTGATTTGTCTGAATTGCTAACATTTTCTTCTCCCTCAAATACTAAAAATAAAAAAAACAAAGAATATAAACAAATAAACTTATGTAGAACTCAGTAGATAAAGGTTTAGCTTAATGACAATCTATATATAAGATTTTGAATCCTGTATTATTATATTGTCTGTATATATGTAAATATATATTTGTAAAACATATAATGTGTTTTATATATATAATACTCCTTTAATAAGTCAATTTTAAGAGTCCTATCTAAAGCTTAAAATCATTCATTCTTTCAACTATATTCCCAAAGTCATAGTTTTTCAGGGTTGAAAGATACTTTAGAAATCATGCAACCCCAGATATCAAAATCATTACTATGACATAACTGACAAGGAGATTATCCGCCTATGAAGGAAAATCTCCGTTAAGGGGAAAGCTGCCATGTCCTTCCCAAGATAGCTCCTTCTATCAAATTAGATGGTTCAAATTATCCCAGAGGGTTTAAGCAGGGGTCTTCAAACTTTTTAAATAGGGGGCCAGTTCACTGTCCCTCAGACTGTTGGAGGGCTGGACTACAGTAAAAACAAAAACTTTGTTTTGTGGGCCTTTAAACTAAAAAAAAAAAAAAAAAAAACTTCATAGCCCTGGGTGAGGGGGATAAATGTCCTCAGCTGCCACATCTGGCCCACGGCGTAGTTTGAGGACCCCTGAAGGGTTTGGGCAAGGGGTGTTGATGCTGTTTTTCCTGGACATATTTGACTCTTTACTACTTCCAATTTCTTTTAAGGTTACTGTCTAAAGCCAGACAGAAACAAACTAATAATCCCTAAACAAACACTTATACTATAGCTATCATGCTGTGGTTCAGTGAAAAGAGCATCAGACATGGAGTTAAGAAGCCTTCAGTTCAAATTCAGTCTCAGACACTTTATAGCTAGGCAGGAACAAGCCAGGGCAATACACTTAGCTGCTACTTGTCTTAGTTTTTTTGGCTGTCTGAGGGATATGATAGTAGCATTGACTTCCCAGAGCTGTTGTGAGGATCAAATGAGATAATACTTGTGAAGTGCTTAGCATAGTGCCTGGCACATAGTAGGTACCACACAAAATGTTTCCTTCTTCTCCTTTTCACCCTCCCAATCTTCTTTCTCCCAGATTCATTATCCCTAGATCTGTATATTGATGATTCAAAATTCTTCCCCATTCTGGAATATTTTCTAGCTTGAAACCTCACTTCACAAACTGCATTTCCCAGGACAGAAAATAATATTCTAGATATGGTCTATACAGAGTACATCAGTACTATCATGTTTTTCCTTTCCAAAAGCTATGTCTCTCTTATAGTTACTTAGATTGCATTCACTTTTGGATACCATATTCCACTGATTCATATTTGCTTTTCAGTCCTCTAATATTTCCAGGTGTTTTTTTCAAATGAATTCTTGTCTAGTCATGTTTCTCCTATCTTATGCTAATGAGAAGCATTTTTTTTTTAACCAAAGTATAAGACTTTGACTTATTTTTACTCCATTACCATTAAGTCTCATTTTACTAATTCAGCTCAATGTACAGGCCTGTCAAGATTCTTTAGAATTTTATAAAACAAGATTTCATGTGACTTCACTCAGTTTCCTCAGAAACACAAGTCATTAAAATTCAAACTACCTATAGAAAAGACTAGAAAAAAAAACTTTTTAAATTGGGTGAAAGACAAAAATGCATAAGATTATTGCAGTAAAAATGGAAATAGATTCAGTCTTGCAAACTGTTGTCACATTTACTTTACAAATGAAGTAATAATACATTTATCAATCTGTACCTTTAGTGCTGACCTCTACCCTTTTACTTCATTGCCTATACATCTACTTTGTAGCCATTCCAATTTGGATATCATGTTTTTACATCAAATTAAATATGTTCAAAAATAACTTCATTATTTTTATTGCAAAAGTTCTCCTCCAGATACCTGCCAATGGCACCATTTCCCCAGCCTCAATAATTAACTTTAATTTTTCCTTGCCTTTAATCTCCTTTTAAAATCTCACCATACAGTTTTCTAGTCTTTTTATGCTCTACCTCCCCTCCCCAACACACACACAAACACACACATGTGTGTTTGTGTGTGTGTGTGTATAGACTCTTTGTGTATATATATGTATGTATGATGTATGTCTATATATGTCTATATACATATATATACATATATATACATACTCTTTGATCTAATCATACTAATCTCTTTGCTGTTCTTCTAAAAAGACACTCTGTTTCTGGGCTCTCAACATTTTTATTCTGACTATTTCTCATACCTAGAATGCTTTCTCTTCTCTTTTCTTCCTCCTTTTTTTGATTTCTTTCAACCTTCAGATAAAATCTCAATTTCTAAAGGAAGCTCTTCCTGATTTTCCTGTAATCTGAGTGCATTCTCTGCTATTACCTCTAATTTATCACACATGTAGCTGCTTGCACATAGTTATTTGCATGGTCTCCCCAATTAGGCTATGAGATCTCTGAAAGCAGGAATTGCCTTTTACTTTCTTTTGTTTCTCCAGCATTAAGAACAGTGACTAGTATTGTGCTTAATAATAGTTGATTGTTTATTATATTTCATTTTCAAAGAGGACCAAAATGATATCATTATGTTAGAGTCAAGTTATACTGTGCTCAGAAGGCTCTACCATAATAGTTCCTATGAACATTTGAGTTGGATTCTCTAACTTCATGCATCTCAAGTTTCTTTTGAGCTAATTCAATTCTACTTTGTTCAGAGAGCACAGTACTCTCTCTGGAGATCTCTCCCCTATTTGATAAAAGCTAAATGGTCAGGACCATAGGCCAACAATATCAGGGAGTAGCCCAAGGAACTCATCCTCACCTGTAGCAGAAGACAACTAGATGAGTATTCAGGAAGCTAGGAAATGATAGGAGGCAAGGCTAGACAATTCCTCCAGAAGGTGGGGCCTAGTTTTAGCTACAAAACCGAGGATCAAGCAGGCTCTATTCTATTCTATACTATACTATACTTTACTATACTATAGGATACCATTATGTATCTAAAGTAAGCGAGAGGGAAGAGGGAAGGTCATAGGGAAGAACCAAAATCCAAGCCAGTTCAACAAACCCATCTCTTTTTTTAAAGTTACCCTTGTCTTTATTGTTACTCACTGAAGTATTGCTGTAGAGGGGATTTATTATAATGGGATCAAATGTGTAGGATGCCCCATTTAATCCATCTAAACAAAGACAAAGGGAAATCCCCATTGTGGTATTGTAATTAGCTCAGGTGGAAAAGCAAATTTTCCTAAGCTATTGAAAATGGTGGAACTCTGAAAATGCCAAAAATTTTGAGTTGCCCTCATTAGACAATGATTCATTAATTTGCTGCTTTAATATCTCCTGCAATCCTCCTGAATTCTTGGTAGTTAAAATTTTCTTATCTTTTGACTCCCTAGGGAGGAAGACATTTGGCTGAAAGAGAATAAAAGGAGAGGAAGAAGCTGGGAATACTAAAAGGATAAACCTTTCTTATTATCTATTCAGTTTCCAAAGCTCTTCATAAGCCTTGTTCCTATTTTTTCCCCCATCTAGCCTTAGTCTCAGTAAAAGTTGCAATTGGACATAACACTTTCAGAATTCTGGATTGTGGGAGTAGAACACCACCTCTGGTTGGGGTGAGATCAAAAGAAAGACCTTTTGTCTGGGATTCTGAGTTGGAACAAAAAAAATTGTTCATTGGAGTTGAGAATACTGAGGAATTGGGAGTTGAAGGTACTTGGCAGAACATTAACATGGATGTTGAAATCTTCTACATGGATGATAGGAGGAGCAAAAAGTCTTTGAGTCAGGCACTGCATTCACTGATAGAGAAAGAAGAATTTCCTGGTTGTGGCCAGTAGTTAAGAGTCATAAGAATGTAGTTTGGGTGATAAATTTGGATAGAATGAATCACAAAGGGAGGAAGGGCTGCTTAGTGATGGCAGAAAAAGCATTTGTCTAAAAGAGGTAATGGGAAAAAGAAATATACTGACGCCCTCTCTGAAAATAATGAATTGGAGTACTAGGGGAAAAAATGGTCAGGGATATAGGCTCATTTCTGTGGATTAAAGTCTTAGTAAGGTCCAGAAGATGGAAAGAGCATGACAGAAAGAGGCTTAAAAGTAAAATAAAAGTATTCATTATAACAGAGGGATTCCAGAAAACACAGTGGAAGGAATGAACAGATACAAATTGGGACAGTGAAGAAAGAGAAGTTTAAGATGGATTTAGATGAGAGAAGAGTAGTAGGGTTTAAAGGAGGCTTGTTTGTTCTTCAGGAGTTTGGGATTCAGTATCACATGGCACTGGAAAAGTAGGAAAAGAAGGATGAGAGTTAGCTTTCCATTGGATAAAGCTGACTCAGAATTGAAGGACTTGATCTGAATCCCAATTCTAATGTTTCTGGCTCTGCTGATCCAAAACTCAAGTCACATGATTAACCTCTTTGACCTTACTTTCATTATCTGTAAAACATAGAGATCAAAAATCTTATTCAGAAGAAAGTGAAATTTCCATACTAAACTCTGAGGAATTATTAAAAGAAAAAATCAGTAAGAATGTTACTGTTATATTATAGAGTAATATAAGGACACTGGTAATTCTAAAATACATGTATTCATATATACTATAATTTATGAGAATTTGGAGATTTTAAAAGGCATAATATTGCAACATTGCCAGTATTTTTTTTCTACTTAGCATACTTCAGTGTTGCATTGAAGATTCTGGAAAATACTTCCACCACTTTATAAACCATATGTAGAGTTTGATTCTTCTCCAATTTTTTTTTTTTTTGTTATCATCATCAGGGAGAATCACATCTCATCTACTTAGCTGAAAGAATGAAGATTTCAGTTTGGAGGAGTGCCGATTTCTTTTAAAAAAAAGTTGCTTCAGGCAACAGTCCTTTTGATCTGCTCATTAACACTTTTCAAATGTTCGAGTGATGTGGGCATTCTTTGCGCTAGAAAATGTCAGCACTCGAGCCTGGAGCCAGCTTGATGCAATCATATGTTCTGATATTGGGAGAAGAGTGAAAAGAACTGTCAACAGTGAACTGCCTTAGAGAAAAAAAAATAATAAAGATACTCTACAAGGAGTACAGATGAAGTAGGATTTCAGAATTGATTCTTGCCAGTAACTAAAAAGACTGCCCAAGCCATCAGCAAGTGTTGTAAGCCAATAAAACAGCTATCTCTGCATGCACATAAAATTGTTAAAAAATATTACCCTCTTTTTTCTCTTTTTCTTTTGGTAAATAGTATTTTATTTTTCCCATTACATATAAAGAAAGTTTTAAACATTCATTTTTAATAAAAATTTTTATTTCAAATTGTTTTCTCCCTATCTTCTTCCTACTACTTCCTCTTCCTAAGATAGCAAACAATCTGATATGTTATACTTGTGCAATCATATAAATATTTCCACAGTGTTGTTGTTTGTCTTTCATTCTCAGAGGACCATGACACAATTTGAAACGTGAATGAGTTAGATATTTAACTGAAGATGAGTTATGCAAAGTCACCAACTTCCCATCTCCTCCAGAAATCTGAGTCAAGTGGCAAAGTATAGATCAGGACAACAGAGATGTCCTTGGTGTTTCTACATTAGTCATGATGTGAAAGAAAAAAAGAGAATAAAAGGAAAAAGCCACCAAAAAAAAAAAAAAAAAAAAAAGTGAGACTGATAATATGCTTCAATCTACATTCAGACTCCATAGTTCTTTCTCTGGATATGGATAGCATTTTCCACAATAAGTCTTTTGGAAATGTCTTAGATCATTATATTTCTGAGAAGAGTTAAGTTAATCATAGTTGATCATCACATAATGCTACTATGTACTGTTCTTGTTCTGCTTACTTCTCTCATCATCATTTCATGTATGTTTTTCCAAGATTTTCTGAAATTTGCTTGCACATTATTTCTTCTGGCCCAATAGTATTCCATTACATTCATATATCACAACTTGTACAGCCATTCCCCAATTTATAGGCAGCCCCTCAATTTCCATTTCTTTGCTACCATAAAAAGAGATGCTATAAATATTTTTGTACATATAGATCCTTTTCCCTTTTTAATGATATGTTTGGGATCCAAATCGGGAGATAGTATTGCTAGATCAAAGGGTATAAACCCTTTGGTCATTGTTCCAAATTGTTCTCCAGAATAGTTGGCTCACAATTCCACCAACAATGCTAAGTGTCCCAATTTTCCCAACATTTATCATTTTCCTTTCTGTCACATTAGCCAATCTGATAGATGTGAGGGTGGTACTTTGAAGTTGCTTTAATTTGTATTTCTCTAATCAATATTGATTTAGAGATTTTTTTTCATGTCTATTAGGTAGCTTTAATTTATTCATCTGAAAACTGCCTGTTCCTATTCTTTGACTACTTATCAACTGGAGAATGATTTATATTCTTACAAATTTGACTCAGTTCTCTATATGCTTGAGAAATGATGCTTTTATCCAGCAGTGTTTCTACTGGGCTTATACCCCAAAGAGATACTAAAGAAGGAAAAGGGACTTGTATGTGCCACAGTGTTTGTGGCAGCCCTGTTTGTAGTGGCTAGAAGCTGGAAAATGAAAGGATGCCCATCAATTGGAGAATGGTTGAGTAAATTGTGGTATATGAACGTTATAGAATATTATTGTTCTGTAAGAAATGACCAGCAGGATGAATACAGAGAGGACTGGCGAGACTTACATAAACTGATGCTAAGTGAAATGAGCAGAACCAGGAGATCATTATATACCTCAACAATGATACTGTTTGAGGATGTATTCTGATGGAAGTGGATTTCTTCAACAAAGAGAGCTAATTCAGTTTCAATTGATCAAGGATGGACAGAAGCAGCTACACCCAAAGAAAGAACACTGGGAAATGAATATAAATTGATTGCATTTTTATTTTTCTTCCCGGGTTATTTATACCTTTTGAATCCAATTCTCCCTGTGCAACAAGAGAACTGTTCGGTTCTGCACACATATATTGTATCTAGGATATACTGTAACCTATTTAACATGTAAAGGACTGCTTGCCATCTGAGGGAAGGAGGAAGGAGGGGAAAAATCAGAACAGACGTGAATGCAAGGGATAATTCTGTAAAAAAATTACACTGGCATGGGTTCTATCAATAAAAAGTTATTTTAAAAAAAGAGAGAGAGAGAGAAATGATGCTTTTATCAAAAATGCTGGCTGTAAAAAATGTTTCTAATCTTTCTGCTGTCCTAATCTTAGTTGTATTGGTTTTGTTTATATAAAAACTTTTTAACTTAATGTAATCAAAATTATTCTCTATGTATTTCATAATGTTCGCTATCTCTTGTTTGGTCATAAATCCTTCCCTTCTTCATAAATCTGACAGGCCAACTATTCCTTGCTTTCTTAAATAGCTTATACTATCACCTTTTATGTTTAAATCATGTACTCAATTTGGCCTTATTTGGTTATGGGGAGATAAGATGTTGGGGTATGCTTAGTTTCTGCTACACTATTTTCCAATTTTTCCATCAGTTTTTGTCAAATAATGAGTACTGATCCCAGAAGCTGACATCTTTGAATGTATCAAAATGTAGATTACCATAATCACTTGCTTTATGTTTCATATATCTAATCTATTTTACTGATCTACCACTCTATTTCTTAGTAAGTACCAAGTAGTTGATACTGCTTTATAATGTAGTTTTAGATCTGATACAGGTAGACCACCTTACTTTGCTTTTTTTCCCATGAATTCCCTTGATATTCTTGATCTTTTGTACTTCCAGATAATTTTTTCATTTTTTTCCAGCTCTCAATTAATTTTTGGTATTTTGATTGGTATGGCACTGAATACTTAAATTAATTTAAGTAGGATTGTAATTTTTATTATGTTAACTCAGTTTACTCATGAGTAATTGGTATTTTCTCACTTGTTTAGATCATATTTATTCATGGGAAAATAAGTTGTAATTGTGTTCATATAGTTTCTGGGTTCATCTTTTCAAGTAGACTCCCAAATACTTCATGCTGTCTATGATTATTTTAAGTGGAATTTATTTTTCTATCTCTTTTTATTGAGTTTTGTTGGTAATATATAGAAATGCTCATGATTTGTGGATTTATTTTATATCCTTTTTAAGAAAAATTAAGATTTAGTATTTGTACTTTGAAGAGGAATAAGACTATATCAGCAAAAAAAAAAATCCCTAATGTTCAATACTTAGAAAATGCAGTTTTTTTCTGAATCAAATGAAATTTAATGTTTCTAAGACCAAAGTAAGCATGAGTTATCTCACATTCTCCCTTCTCTTTGTTATATCTTTAAAGAAATAAATCATTTATACTTCTTTCTATAAATGAAGGAATCAGTCAGGAAAAATACTGATAAATTCCTTTAAAATATCTCATAAGGATTGGAAAATAAATCATAAAAATACATTATAATGAGTTACAGTTTCTGTAGTCAAAACAAACTAGGATAGAGAGTAGTTTGGTGCTCTGTTCAGTTTAAATGAGTGCTTGGAAGTTAGCAACATGGAAGCAATAGGTCCTAAGATAACACTCTATTTCAAGAAGTAACAGAACATAAATTATTTTAATTAACGGTGCAAAGACAGCATATTAAAAATTTAAATCCTTAGGTTTTATTGCTCATTCAGAAAATCAGGCTGATTTCTATATAACTCAATAAAGGCACCATAAGCCCTCTTCAACAATAAAAGGAAGTGCAATGTAGAATCATTATTACTATTTGGAAAGCGCAGCACAGCTGTTGCTGGCCAAGGAAATGATTCTATAAAGCCATGATGAGATAGCTCCTCCTGTGAAATCTCTATTTAAAATGAGTAAATTCAGTTTCAGAACAACAACTTTCAGAATGATCTCTCAAATTAAAATTTATTGTATATGTAATACCTAAAAGTCTCTGAGCATGAAAAAATGACTGGTTTTTGCTAAAGAATGAGGGACCCAAAGAAAATAAATTAGAGAAAAGTGGCTCTATCACTTCTAACCCACTTAAGAAGCCTGGTTCAGAAGAATCTATGATTTGGAGTCAGAAAATCTTGGTTCCAATCTTAGCTCTGGCATTTATTATCTATACAATAAAGAACACATCAGGCAACATCTCTGAGCCTCAGTTTCTTAAATTGTAATAGAAGGGAGCTGAAGTTCTGAATTTGTGTTTGTTTGAAGCTGTTTAGTCAAACATGAATGAGAATTAAGGACAAAGCACATACTGATAAGTTACTATGGGCCAAGAATTGCACTAAGTACAGGGGATAAAATTGGTAAAAATAAACAGTCCCACTCTCAAGGAATTCACATTCTAATTGGGGGAGAAAACATAATAGAACTCAGCTATATGGTACATGGCTAGAGGATCAGAAGTCTTATTAAGTAAATCTGTGGGTCTAATTGCATGACACAGAGATGCTTGGGTTATTTAATTCATTGAGATGACAGGGTTAAGAGAATGTGATGCATATAGGCAGAGCAGATAGCAGAGCTTGTTGCCCCTATTTTTCATCCAAAGAATTCACTTTCATTCAAAAACTGCAAACAGACAAATAGTAGAGGAAGATATCAGCTCTTCCTTCAGGATGGGTTATGAGATAGCTTAGGTTAAGGAGTTAAAGAGGTTTAATGATCAAAGGAATCAAAGATTAAGGCAGTGAGGAGAATGGAGGAAGAATGGCTGAGAAGGTAAGATAACCCATATGGAGACAGCTCTTCTGGACGCCTAGTCAAATAAGTAAATATTAATTCACTTTACTCCTTTCACAGTCTTCCCCTTTACTTTGAATTCCTTGCCTCTTTGGCCACTCCCCAAATGTATTTTATCTCTGCCACTGGCCTTCTCTGTTCATATTCATGTGCTGTAAAAGACTACTGAATAAAGTTTCTATCTGGCTAATAATGAAGTTATGTTATTGAATTTCAACAGGACCCTCAATGCCTCACAGCAAACCATCTATTTTTACCTGATAAGATTGTCACAATCTCAATAGTAGCTAGTCCAAAACTCTTCTCTCTTAAAACTACCTACATCATCTTTCCTCTCCTTCCCTTCAGCAGATGATCTCATTTCAAATACAATTTATCTGTTCCATATAACAAAATCCCTCTATATCATTCACTTTCTTTTCTTCCTTTGTTCCTTTTCTTTCTTATTTTTTCATCTTTCTTTCTCTTTCATCTTCCTTCCTTTTTAAATCTAAACTTTAAAAATCATGAACTCATTTTTAAGTATTACAAGTAGGACATAAATTGTATATGAAACAGGTCAAATTTTTAAAAATATATAATTAATACTTATCTTATGTTTGCTTCTAAACTTCTTTCTAGTCTCTTCTGTTAAATTTAGAATATATATTTCCCTCTTTTTTTTTTTTGTTTGTGGCATTAGTACAGCTATCTTCTCTGAGTCTCATACAATTTTAAAAAGGGGTGGGGGGAACACTTTTATAATGAATAAGCAAAATTAAGTAAAACAAATCAATACAGTGATCATATCTAAAAATGTATCTTTTTCTGCCCCTTAAATCCCTTTCTTCTTTGTCAGAAGATGGGTAACATGCTTCATCACAGGTCTTTTAGATTCTTTATTGGTCACTGCTTTGATCAGAATTCTTGAGTCTTTCAAAGTTGTTTTTCTCTGCAATGTTTTTATTGTATAAATTATTATCCTGGTTCTGCTCATTTCAATCTGCATCAATTCATACATGTCTCCCCAAAATTATATGAAATTATTTTTTAATTTTTTTCTTTGAGCATATTTCCCAAATCTCATCTCCTATATTCTAGTTATTAGAGAAAGGAATGTCTTGCCTATATCCTTGCCAAAAGAAAAGCTTCTATCTGTGCCCTTAATTCTATCTTTCCCATATTTTCCTATAGCTTGCTCCCTTTAACCATTTTCCCCACTCTGATTCTCAGCATCTCCTTATCTACTGGTTTCTTCTCTGTTGCCTAAAAATACTTTCAGGTATCCCCTATTTTTAATTCAATAAATCAAACTGATATTTTAAAAATTGAATACAAAATACAATAACCTTCATTTGATCATGTTATACTATCACATGATCAATCAATGTCTTCCCTTCAAAGTCCAAACTCCTAAGAGAAGTCATTTATATATCTTTTTAGAGCACCCCAAATATGAGGAAAAGTAAATTCTTATCTCTTCTGTATAACATTCCTTTCATCCCTACTTCTCTCTTTCCTCTCTTTTCAAAATAAATAGAATAAATTCTCTTCTATGACTTATATGTCTTTCTTTATTCTCTCTTTCTTTATTTTCTCTATGATCCTTGAAGAGAATGAAATTCCGAAAGGGTCCTCGCTTTTTTCCTTCCAATTAAAATTTAAACATTTAAACATTTAAACATCATTTATCTCCTTCCAAATGTTTGTTTTCTCCCATGTTTACATTTCAAAAATTTAAGTCTATTCAGATTTTTTTCATTAGGTATTGAAATTCCTCTATTCTAGTTAAGGTCTCCATGATTTTCTCCTTGTACTCTTGTCAACTGAGGGCTGACTAATCTCTGAAACATCTCAGGTGGAATACTGGCAATTATATTTCTTGCATGACCCCAATTCATATACAAAACACCCAACTTCTCTACTTTCTTTTTGCACAAGGATATAGAGAATGGATTTTGTTCCCTTCTATATTAAAAACTACAAGCTCTATTTACTTAAGATCACATTGCTTTTGATCCCTTGAACAGAGTTCACAAAGGCTTCTAAATCAATCATCTTAATTGGTGGATGAATGAATGAAAACTTACCTATTCCACTATCTCTATCAGAGATACACTGATCCTGTTTCTGCTCTTTGAGGACAAGCAGAAAAAGTGTCATCTCTTTTTTCCATTAGACAGTTCTTCAAATACTTGAAGATAGTTTTCATAGTCTATCTAAATATGGTCATTTCCTTATCCAGATCCTCACCTGACATAGACTCAAATCTCCACAAAATGTTGGCTCTTTTCTCTACATATTCTCTGGCTTAACAATGTCCTTTTAAGCAGCAGTGCCCAGAAGTCTGACATTAATGACATTTTTGAACACTACAATCATTGAATTGTGATCTTTGAAAAGCAGGAAACTCACAGCTGGACAACATGATTTATTAGGGTCTTATCTTTATAAGGGTAGGGTATCCAAACACCTGTTATTCCTTCTTATAAGAATTTCAGAAATCTACTAAAGAGAACTGGGACAGGAAACTGCTTGAATATGAAACAGTAATACAGGAAATGGACTAATTCAGGATGTTTACTATCTCTACTATGACTTTCTATTCTGCAGCTCTGACATAGTTAAAACTCTTAGTAATTGAATAAGAACTATAAAATTTGCCTTATGAAACCATATGAAATTATTGAAATCCAGAGTGGATTTTTAAAAGGATAATTTAAAATAAATACAAATCTCAGACCAGTCATCAAAAGTAATAAAAAGATGATCTATTATGGAGCATTGCATAGTGTTCTGGGTCTTACTCAATAAACATTTTCCCCTAAATTTAGAAGTAGGAAGGCTCTGAAGGAGTGTTTTTATATGAAATCATTTACATACTGGTACTTACAGACACAAAGAAGAATCCAAAAGAGATTGTTTGGATACTTCTGAAAAAAAAAAGACGTTTCTCATCTTTTTCCTCTCTTTTTACTTAGCAAAGAATGTTTGCATGAATAGTATTTAAATGATGCAAAGTAAAGTTCTTCCCTAAGACTTTCACAGATACTTTCATACTCCTATGTCATAGCTGCGAGGTTTTTTAGATACTCTTGACAACTCCATGGTATAACTGTAAGATTCCTTTTAAATGTGAAAGTGGTCCTGAAATACCAAACATATTAACTGGTTAAAGAGAAAACAAAGAACGCTTTCAATAATAATATTGAGCAGATTATCAACTTCTGCTAAAGAAACCTGACATAATCTCATTTCTTTTAATTTCTAATTTTTCTTGTACAGAATCTATTGAGAAATCCTTCCAACCTTATCTTTCCCTCACCTACAAAATTTTCAAAATCAAGTGATCTAGGAAATTTGGTCATTAACATTTCTTGACACATAGAGGTGTTAACAACCAACTTAACAACCAATTATAATAATGACTAAGAAAACTAACAGGTTCTTTCCTGTCGGTTTTTTTGAAAACTTTTCAATAATTTCCTCTTAGTTCATATTTTCAGATCTTTTTTCTTAAAAAAAAAAAAAAAAAAAAAAAATCAACAACAACAACAACCTGATGTTCTTGATGTCTTCTTACTCACCACTTTGCAGCAAAGGGGCCAGAACCACCACATTAAGCCAATGCCCACTAGAAGTAGTAGCACCAAAATTGCAATGACAGCTGCAGTTCCACTGGACTGCAAGAGAAAAGTCAGTGTTCAGCAAAACAGTAATCCAAATCCCAAGCATAGATTTGTTTTAAATGAAGCAGGAAAGTGCAATGCAAAAGTATAATCATCTCCAAACTTTATTTTTACTTTTTTGCTATTTACCTTTCAATCTTTTCTTCCCCCTACCATATTTCCATCCCTTTTCTTCTTTAGATATGTGATATATGTATTTGTGTAGTACTTAAGGTACAGTGATTCATATCTTACACACTATTCAAAGCTCACCAAAGAGAATCATAGGATGAACTGAGATTTTGTACCCTGACTCCAAATTCAATACTAGTGTAAGAAGTGGCCTAAGATTTGGGAAGAAGAGAATAAATCCCATACTGGACATATATCAATTATGTGATCCTCAACAAGCAGCAATCTCTCATTGATGAGACCAGTGGTATCCAACTTAAATGGAAAAAGATCCTTACCAGATGCTTATTGTCTTAGAAAACCACAAATTAGCATTATCTATGTCATTTATATGCTTATTTTGTTAAAAAAAATTCCCAATTATATGTAATCTGGTTCCAAACTCACTCAGACATGCTGAAAGCTTGACAGCTCTGATCTAGACCAATTTTTTAACAATATATATTGCAAGGAAAGTACCAATCTGCTTGACAAAGGAGAAAGCCTCATTGAGGATTTACTTATTTCAGTTAAATCAGAGGATCAATACAATTAAAACTTTTTGAAGTTTCAAAGAGTTTCTCTAAGTTCTATTATTTTTATGGTTAATAAACAAGGTCAATATAACTTTTTATATTATATGATGTTTTTTTAAAACTTTCTCAGCTTTTCACTTTCTGCATGTAGTTGTAATTATGTTTTAGTCTTTCTTCATGAAGAATTCTTATACTGCTTTGCTTTTTCTTAGACACAAGAATTTTGTAAAATAACAATAAAAAATCCAAAAAGCCTGAAAGACTACTTACTAAATGGAAACAATGTCCACTCTAAGAACAACAGAAATCTAAAGAATTTATTAAAACCATCAAGAGATAAAATATCTCAAGAATCCATAAAGATTCAAAAACTCAAAGCCATACATGATAAAATTTATTACTGGCATTAGCAAAGCCAATTTGAAGAAGGGGCTCCGGAAACTCTAAAACTCCTTGAAGGAGAAAATCTCCTTTAACTCTTACTCAGTGAGGTACCCGGCCAGAGGAAAACAAGACAAACAGTTTCCTTCTGCTATCTTCTACTGAATTATATTCAAATTCCAGCTCAAGTGAAACCCAGCTAGTAGATGAGCCAACTTGGGACTCCACCCATTAGCCCCTTTCAGCTTGCAGCCAAAGCTCCTATTATAAAAGAGCCAAACTAAAATCCTCTCTTTGCAGAGGTTCTAAATATGCCATGCTATGCCAAGGGAAACCTCTGCCTGCTGGAATAATATTCTCTTCCAGTGCTATCCTCTCTTTACCCTCACCTATTTCCCTAATGAGACTTTATGCCTCTCTCTCAAGATTTCTAATCTTACTTCCCAATAATAACTCCCTCTAATAAACCTTTTATCAATCTAGGTTTTCGGGTTTGTAAATCCTTTACAGAAAATCTGCTCCAGCAGAAGGGAATTCCCTAAAACTCCCTACCCATGTGCCGAATCCAAAGGGGGTGTAGGGG
The DNA here is from genome assembly GCF_016432865.1 of Antechinus flavipes. NCBI lineage: Eukaryota > Metazoa > Chordata > Mammalia > Dasyuromorphia > Dasyuridae > Antechinus > Antechinus flavipes. Next base: position 160,863,406 of record NC_067403.1, on the reverse strand, counting down.
AGCCAAACCTCTCCATTTGGTTCCCTGAACCACGATCCTGCCACTAGATCTTATTTAACTCCCTAACCACCAGAAATCCTAATCTCATTTTTGTTCCCTAAAATCTAGACCTTATTATTTGGTTCCCTACTAAAGGGAACCCCAAAACCTAAACCTCATCATAATTTGGTTCCTATACCAGGAGCCCCCAAAACTAGACTTCACCTCATCATATTTTGGTTCCCTGACTCATCAACCTCATCATATTCTTCAGTGCTTCACACACAACACAATAAATAGTAAAAAGTTAAATGTTTGTGGAATTGTATTGCATTGAACATTTAAATATATAATGTTTTTTTCCCACTTAACTTCCTAAATGTAGTTGTCAGAACTGAAACCACAATGAAGATTTTTAAATCTTGCAAAATATTTGCATTTCCTCTCTTTTGAAAATTCAAACTTCATACACTAATAAGGAAATTAAATCTAAGAACCTAACTCTGCTAAAACTTTTAGAAGGTAATTTTATCTTCTTGGCATAAGCCAATGATTTTCTTTAAAATATGTTGAAATGTACTAGAAAACAGAATCTGTAAGGCCTGGTAATGAAGAATAGACATAAGGAAATCATGGCTAACAACTCAAAAACAGAAGTCAAAATGTAATGCTGGAGAAACAGAGGCAAGATAGAGATTAGAGAGTATTTAAAAATGTATTTAAAAGGGAGAGATTTACTGGGACCAAATGGATCCATGGTTTGGTCTCAGGGCTAAATGACACTATCATCTCCAAGAATCCAGCAAACAATGTGAGTTCTCAATGACTTATATACACGTGGCTCAGACTCAGGGAGTAGACTAAGACAGGGGCGAAGTCAGGGTGCTGACAGTGGGACTGGACTCTGACAGGATGGGGTGAACCACTGGAGGGGGGAATGACATAATAGGGGGAGATACCCCAGAAATGGGGAGAGGCATCTTGATAAAATGGTATCTGATATTCTGATAGCTTGGGATGGTGAGAGGCATTAATAAGGATCTTTAATCCTTATTAAATATTCTGATTAAGAGGGAGAGTTGGTTTGCAGGATTGAACAGAACAACTGTAAACTGAGGCAGAACAATTGGGGAAACTGAGTCAAGATAATTAGGGAAACTGAGTTAAGACAATAAAAGAGAACTGTGGCATAACAAACATGAAAACGCCAAGCATATCTTCATTACATAAATATTTATTGAGTACTCACAAGCAACAAGGCACTGAGGGCTAAAAAAAAAATGAATGAATGAATGGAAAGATAGCAGAATACTTAAAATTTTAAAAATGTACAGTCTGGATCAGGGCTTCTTAAACTTTTTCCACTTGCAATCCCTTTTTGTTAAGGAAAGTAAAAAAAAAAAAGCTCCAGTGGTTAACATTTTTTTGAGGTAATCAGGGTTAAGTGAATTGCTCAGGGTCACACAGATAGTAGTAAGTGTTAAGTGTCTGAGACCAGATTTGAAAACTCAGGTCCTCTTGACTCCAGGGCTGGTGCTCTTTCCACTATGCCATTTAGCTGCCCCAGCTAACATCTTTCCATCCCTTACAATCTCTGTCCAAGAAGACAGTCAGATCAAACGTCATCCTACTTTAGATCCCTCAGGAGTGTGGTAAACTTCATATTGTCATCTCAGTATAAGCTTTTAGTATTTTATGGATTTGTTTTTATTCTATTTGGACTTCTTGTAAATGTCAAGTGACATTTCACTGACAATTCACAAACAAAAGATGACATGAAGAAGACACCTTATGAAAATGTTGTGATGCCTGAAGTTGATATAGTTCACAAATGAGCAGAAATATATGCCAGATTTCAATTAATAGATGCTCCATGTTGCAAATGTCTTTGTGTACTTATGCATGTGAAATAAAACTGAGTTGTATTGGGAAAAAAACTAACTATGAGGCTCTGACATTTTGAGTGAAATGAGGTCTCAGTTCCAGGCTTCAGGTCAACCTGAAGCCTAAAGAAAAAAAAACAAAAGCAGTAAACTTAGAAATAGAGGGGAGTCTGCCATTCTAGAACATAAAACTACAAAGTTTTTCAGCTAGTTAATGATAGTTACAAAATTATGATTAGGAAGACAGCAATCATACTTTGCTAGGTCAGACAGGTTTGGGAGTATTGAAAGATTGTAGGTCTCCAACTTGAATTGCCCCTAAAATACTTGAAAGATACAATTAACAATAACCAGAGAAAGCAGTAGCAGAAACAAAGGGCACAGAAAACAGCACCAAATAAGGCAAATTGGGAAGAAAGGCTAGAAGAATGAAAAAGGAATTCCATAATCAATGGTGACAAATGATGACAAACACAAATGAAGACAAAAAGACACTAAGAGCATCTAAAAGTAAAAATATATATATACACTAGTCACAAATTCAACTATAATTCCCAGAAAATATAAAATAAAAGTTTGGAGTAATTCATATCTAATTTAGTTAGCTCTGCCATGTTCTAGTATTTGATGAATTTAGCATATAACCAGATCCCCAAATGTAATCTTTACAGTATTTTCTTGTTTACTTACACATTTTGTAGCTGTGACTGTCAATGAGCTAAAGAGGATGGATTTTCCTTCATTCAAGCTCACAGAAACTTCAAGAGTTCTAAAAGAAAATGAGAAAGCAATTTAAATAAAACTCTATAACCTTGTGACACACTTTTATAAAGAGATATAGATTATAATAAATCAGACACTTTATTTTGAAAAACCTTCATCAGAAACCATTAGCTATTTTTTCCCATGCCATCTAATTTAAAAAGCAACCACGAAAGTGGTGGTATCTTTCTAGCTTTGGCAATTCTTTAGCAAAGGGAAGAGTCAAAAAGTGAATGATAGGGAAATACAGAAGAAAGGATTAAAATTACCAAAGTTGTCAGGAAGAAAAAAACTGATTTATAGACCTTGAGGATAAGAAAAACAGCATGGAAGATATTAACAAGATAAGGAAAGATACCCTCCAAATAAGTTAAATGAGTCCAGACATCTAAGAATAAATATTGCAAGACACAGAAAAATTAATCACAACCAGATGAGACAGAGGATCTTGTGAATTCCCCAAAGTATAGACCCATAGCAGATGTTCCTGAATGGTTTAAAAGAGAAACAGTAATTGTGAAAACAGAATATGTGGCCTGCAAAGCAGAAGTAATCATGAGGATAGAAAACCATGATTCTACAATGACAAAATTCACATGAGAAACAAAGTAAGAACAATTGTTTGGGAATGCAGATTCACAGAAGTGAAATAATAAGTGAAATTATAAGGTAATTGCTCAATTTATAAAGAGAATATAAGCCAAGCATGTTTATTCTGTGGTGTTGAGAATGAAGAATATGCCAAGAATTTTCAATTTAAAAAAATTCAGTTCAATTTAACAAACATTTATACGTCTTCTGTGCAGATAATAAGCAAATGTTATTCTTCTTGTTTTTCTCTGAAAAATATCTTCAAAGTGGGATTATTTGTAAAGGTTTTCTTTTGTTTTTAATTCATGTAAAATACAGAAGGCTTTTTTTCAATGTGATCAATTACTGAAGATACAAGATACACATATATAAATACATAGTTTCTGACCTTAAAGAGCTTATATTCTACTTCAAAGTACAACATGTACATAAATATTTCAAAAGGGAAAGAAAACTTATAACTACAGAGAATCACAAAGGGCTTCTAGTAGAAATAGCCAGCTAAACCTTTTAGGTAGTTTCTGACAGGTGGAAGTTAAAGAGGCTACACAGAGGAACATGCAAAGATGAAGTGGAGAGATGGAATAGTGAGCTCAAAAAACAATATATAGGTTAATTTGATTAGAAAATTAAATTTGTGACAAGGAATATGGAGGCAGAAAGCTAAAAGAGTCAATACAGATTGTCACAGACCATAAATATCAAAGTAAAGAGATATTTCATTCTAGAACCAATAGAAAATCACTAATAATTTTTTTGCATTAGAGTGATGTGGTCAAATGAATGCTTTAGAACAATCTCGCAATATAAGATAATTCTACAACAATCAACTGATTATTTTTGAATCATTTAAAATCCAATTAGAATGGAGTTGCTAACAGTAGGGTGATCTGTGTTCTGTCCTCAAGGAACTATGTTACCTTAGGCAAATCACAATCTCTCTGCATCCCTATTTCTTTCATCTATCTAATGTGATCAATATTGGTTTTGCCTATTTTTGAGTTTAGGGTACTGAGCTATTTCTGTATTAGCTTGTTAGCTGTTTTTCACATATGAAAGTACCATCTCTCTGCCTTTGTGAAAAATCTTCCATGTCTTAAATGTGCTTCATCCTCACTTCTTTCTGAGAGGATCCCTGACTTCCTTAAAAAAAAAAATTATTCAGGCTCTAACTTCTTATATGCCCCATTCTGACGTCTCATTTTAATAAAAAAAAAAAAAAGCCCTTCTCTTATTGAAATAATATTGTGTTACTTCCTGTATACTGCCTTTTGGTACCAAATATGCACATTATATCCAATCGGATAAGGATATAGTGAATATCATTTTTATCTTCATATTATCACAGTACTGTGTAATTTAAATTTTTTAACTGAACTGAATTGTTTAATTAAATAATTCAATATTTAATTGAACTGAAATATATGCATATGTATGCATATGGACTTTATGGAAAAAGCACATTATATAGATGTATCGTATATTATATACAATAAATATGTATCATTTACACACAATAGAAACATTGTTGGTTTCCAATAGAGCAGAACAATCAATTAGCAAATACTGAATGCCACCTGTGTGCAAGACATATGCTGGATTACAAAGATATAAAACATGGGCCCTGTTCCCAAGGAATTAATAATCTAGTAAGAAGAGGTTATGTGCATACACCTACATGAAAAAGATAATTAGCATTATAAAATATCACACATCAAGTATCAGATTAATATTACAAACTATAATTGTGACACAAACCATCTCTTATCCTATATCTTCTCCCTAGAGGCTGGACTAGATTTTTCCTTAAAAGCAATAAAATCATCCTCTATTCCTCAAACAACTCGTGTAATTTCCAGATCACTTAAACCAGGACAAGAAATAAGGAGTACTCTCCTAACTAGGTACACACCCATTGTAAATGCAGAAGCAAGAAAGATGTAACCAATCATATCCTTATAACATCAGGTACTGACAATCCTTTCCATGTGCTTATTAAGTAGATTTATTTTTGTTCCATGTTAAATGGTATACTATGGTCTCATTTAGTTCCAGTCCTAAACCTGAAATACCAGAAGAGCCCATATTAGACCCAGCTTAGAAAATTAAGTAGAGGCAGCAAGACTGGTATGGAACAACCTCATGGCTGACTTCATAGTTTAAATGTAGAAAAGGAAGAAGGAAGGGATGAGAACACCAGATGATTGGACGTCCTCATATGTTTAAACTACCTCATGAATACTATGCTTTTGTCCATGCCTCTGTTTACATATCCTAAATCAGGGGTCCTCAAACTTTTTAAATAGGGGGCCAGTTCACTGTCTCTTAGAATGTTGGAGGGCTACAGTAAAAACAAAAACTTTGTTTTGTGGGCCTTTAAATAAAGAAACTTCATAGCACTGGGTGAGGGGGATAATCATCCTCAGCTGCCGCATCTGGCCCATGGGCGTAGTTTGAGGATCCCTGTACCTAAATCCTTCTCAATGGGAAAATATGGGGGACTCCACTGAGAGTCTTGGGGGTGGGAGGGAATCAGCAAGTAAACTGTTCCTATGAACTCAGCAATGAGAGAGCAAGCTGTGAATCTTCTCTGTGATAATAAATATAAAAATATCATTTGTTGACTTTGGAAAATTTTGTTTTAGGGTATGACTGATCTCCAAGTCCATCAGCTATCAAATGCCTCAGCTCTCCCTGGAGAATGCTGATTTGGAGACTTTCTACAACTGTATTAAATAGATTGCTTGGGACTTAATATGTATTTAGGAGGCACATACAAATTGTATCATAATGAGGCTTTTTTTCATTTGCAAGGTGATTCACAGTTCCAATAGTCTTGTGATAAAGAGAGCCAATGGCACCCAGAGAGAGGACCGTGGTGACTGAGTGTGGATTACAACCTAGTATTTTCACTTTTTTGTTGTTTTTTGTTTTCTTTCTCATTTTTTTTTCCTTTTTGAGCTAATTTTTCTTGTGCAGCATAATTGTGGAAATATGTATAGAAGAACCGCACGTGTTTAACATGTACTGAATTACTTATTATCTAGGGGAGAAAGTAGGGGAAAGGAAGGGAAAAAATTTGTAGTACGAGGTTTTGCAAGGGTGAATGTTGACAATTATCTATGTATATGTCTTGAAAATAAAAAGCTTTAGTAAGAAAAAGAAAAAAAGAATGTAAGCTCTTTGAGAGTAAGGATTATCCCCTTTCCCCTTATTTTTTTGCTTGTATTTTATTGTGACCAATTAGCACAGTGTCTGGCACATAATAAGTACTTGATAATATAAATAAATTGCTTGTAATCACAGAAACAATAAATATCTGAGGCAAAATAAAAATTCAAATCTTCCTGACATCAAAAAGAAAAGAATTGTATCGTATGGATTTTGAGACTTTAATACAAGGCACTGGGGGAATATCTCGAAAGGAGAATGTTTTTAACTGTTCCAGAAACCTAGAGAATTTTCCAAACTGAATATATAGACAAGTATATCAAACACACTCCAGTTGATTTGATGAGGATGGGGGTGGGTGAAAATGAATTGAATTTCAGTCTTCAGTATGTAGAATATAATGTTCTTTTTCTCAGACATCTGAGGTAGCACCCCATGAGAGCCCTGAGTGCATTCCTTTACCTCAGCAGAAATAAGACATGCCAGTTAGGACACAAGTACTAAGCTAGGTGAGCCTGAGATTTCTCTGTCTTTAGAGATACTTCCTATTTGAGTCAGTGCAGCAATATTTTTTTTTCATATTCTTATGAAACATAGATCTGTTGCCTTTTGGTTGTTTAAAATTTTAAATGTAAAAATTAAGAAATTTTTTTGGTAATGAATTACATAGTACACCCATTACATATGGGTAGGTACACAAAAGAAAAAGGAGCTAAGCTGAGATAGGATTTACAAAGAAAGTACAACCTCGAATTTAATAATAATAATAAACTAAGTCCAAGGTGAGATTCTAGGATAAACTAAACTTTCTATCACAGCAATGTTATTATTAATAATTTGCAGCAGAATGAAGCTTATGTCTTTGTGCTCCCAGAGTTTAGTTCAGGATGTGGCATGTAGCAGGCATTTAATGTTTATTAAGTGATTGACACTTCCACAGACAAAAATATTTTTATATCTATTACACAGCCAGTAAAAGGTCTGAGACTAAACTTTTATAAATAGATTTTAGAGATTACCATAATATTTTGCTTGATTTTTTTTATAAAGATACAAGGCAAAAATGTTCTATGAGAATAAACAAAAAATATTCACTACTCTGATAGAATAAGCATAAACAATCTCGGAGAAAGTTGAAAAATTATCTTAACCTCAATTTGATTTTGAGGAGGGCAAACAAAAAAGAAAAGGGTCATAGTAATCAAAACACAAGGAAAACAAGGAAAAACACACAACTCTTTTTTTTTTAATTTACTAGGAGAAAAGAATATTAAGGGGGCAAAAATTATGGACTAATTATCATTTCCCACTCACGCTCTAACCTGACATAGGTTGACTTTGAGTTGTAACTTGATTAACATATCCTCTGAAAATAAATTTTCTTTATAAGAAATTGGCCAAAGGGGTAGCTAGGTGACAGTGGATAGAGCACCAGCCCTGAAGTCAAGAGGATCTGAATTCAAATCTGGCCTCAGACACTTAACACTTCCTAATTGTGTGACCCTAGATAAGTTACTTAACCCTAATTGCGAGAGAGAGAGAGAGAGAGAGAGAGAGAGAGAGAGAAGAGAGAGAGAGAGAGAGAGAGAGAGAGAGAGAGAGAGAGAGAGAGAGAGAGAGAGAGAGAGAGAATATGTTTTGAAGAGGGGAAAAATAAATTCAGTAAGCACACCAGCACACACTACATAAGAAGTATATGTAAAGAGGTAGAGCCAAGATGGCAGAGGAGGAACAGTTTCTTTCTACTCTTGATTTATTAACAGAGGAGGAAGAGTTTCTTTTATACTCTTGATTTGTTAGCAATAAACAAGACTGATGCTAAGCAACACTGTGAAGTTGGCCAGGAAGTTGACATAACACTTCAGCATCTCTATCTTCAGGTTCCTCTTTCTGCATCATCCCCTAACCCCCAATATCAGCCACCCACATCTCATCATACTTCTTGGGGGTGGAGAGAAGTGAACAGGATGTAAGCAGGTGGAGAGTTTATTTTTCCTTTATTAAGTTAATTTTGGTTTTGATTTTCTGGTGAACAAACTCTTAAAAACATAGTTGGTTTATCCAGCTAAATAGGTAAATTTTAAAAGATCATTTTTTATTCTATAGGAAAAATTGTGGAGGAAGGTAATTAGTCAAAAATGAATTACCATGATTTTTCCCTTTCCATCCATTATCTATGGATGATATTTTAGAGCAGTTGTTAAAAGTTTTCACTCCAAAAGCTGTAAGTAGAAATTCTTCTTTCTCTTGTATCACAAGTTGTTTTCAGAAGCAAAATAATAGAGAGGGAGAGCCAAGATGGTAGAGGAGGAGTAGCCACCCAATTGACTCTCCCAACATTCTCCTCCAAACAACTTTAAAATAAGGTTATGACATGTAGAATAAGTTCATTTTTCCCCTTAAAAAGGTATTTAAATCATCCTTGATATTAAATGTACTCAGAGGATAAAGAAAAAAAAAAATAAAATAAGGTTATGATTAAAATTTTAGAGTCTCAGAGCCAAAAAAAATATTGAGGGGAGACTTCTTTTGGCCTTCGAAAGATTAAAAGATAAGCAGAATAAGTCTATGATGCCAGAGAGAACTTCTGTTGAAAGCCCACACATGATTGGCTGTGGCAACAGTGGCCAAATTAGAAGTAGCAGCTTCAGGACTTTTCAGCCCAGAGACAGAAAGAGGGTCAGATAACAGATCAGAGGTGATCCTATACTGGAAGTGCTCATTGGCAACTTTGTTATGCCTACACAGTTCGGGATTGCTGTTTCAGGGCACAGAGGAATATATACTAATAGTCACAAGGGAGCAACAGAGCTGATCATCTTTCTAAAGAAAAGAGGAGAACTAGCTCTCGTGCAGAGCAGGAGAGCTGTAACTATCCCACTTCCTGAATCATGCTATCTAAGAACCACTAAAAACTTGTAGACTCATATAATTAGTTCTGAAAGTAGCAGTACAAAAAGCCTGAAGCTTGGGACAGTGCCTACTTTATTTTAAAATTAGTCTTTGCTCACATGGAGGTTCAAAGTCAAGAAACAGATTGAAAAAAAATGAACAAAAAAACAACTTAACCATAACAAGCTATTATGGTAGCAGGGAAGATTAAGAAATAAACTCAGAAAAAGATAATACTATAAATATAGCTATTAACAAAGCTTCAAAGAAAATGCCAATTGAACCCAAGTCCAATAAGAATTCCTGGAAATGTTAAAGGAAGAGATAAAAATGGGAAAGGAAAAATGGAAAAAGATATAAGATAATGAAAGAAGTTGTAAAAGGAGAATGAACAACTTGGTAAAAGAAGCACAAAAAATACTGAAGAAAATAATACATTAAAAATAGAATTGACCAATGGCAAAAGAATCACAAAAATTCACTAAAAAGAAGAATATCTTAAAAAGTAACACTGGTCAAATAGGAAAGGAGGTACAAAAGCCCACTAAAGAAAATAATTACTTAATTATAAAAACATACATATCTTTGACCTAGAAAATAACTCTACTAGGTATTTATCTCAAAAGAAATTTTTTTTAAAGGGAAAAGAACCTATATGCACAAAAATCTTTACAACTGAATTATGCTATGTGATTATGATGGAATATGATTGTGTTATAAGAAATGATGTGCAAGATGCTCTCATAAAAGTCTGAAAAGATCTACATGAGCTTAAGTAAAGTGAAATGTACTGCACACAAAGTAACAATAAGATTGTATAAGATGATCAGCTGTAAACTTCACTTATTGTCATCAGTACAGTGATCCAGTCCAATACTGAAGGACAGATGATGAAAAATGCTATCCATCCTCAGAGAAAGAACTGTTGGTGTATGAATACATATGGAAACATACATTAAAAAAGTTTATTTTTCTTGAGGATTTTTTTTTTTGGTCTGAGTTTTCTTTTACAACATTACTATTATGAAAATGTTTTGCATGACTACTATATCAAACTCCTTGTTTTCTCAATGGGCAGGAGAGTGATAGGAGGAAGAGAAAAAGCTGGAATTCAAAGATTTAAAATAAACATTTAAAATTGTTTTTACATGTAACTAGGGCAGTTAAGGCATTTCAAAAGTGAGCCTATCTTCAATCTGAAAGAAAGAAGTCCCCATCACTGGAAGTTTTCAAATAAAAAATAGATGACCTATGCCAACAATGTTGAAGAATAACCATTTTAGCAGCAAGGTGACTGGACTAAAAGACATTAACATTCTTTTTGTAAAAGCTTAATATTCCAATTTGTTATGGAGAATTTATTATGTTGGCATGTATTTGTTGATTCATGTAAAAGCAGTTACAAAAATTGTGGCTTACAATATAACACTGAACTAATTTGTATAATTAAATAGTATCTATGATAGACACACTTATCTGGGTATATATTTAAACATATTGGTGGCAAGATTGTAGGCAAAATATAGATTTGTGAGACAACAATTTACACAGACAAACTTGAAAGAAAATGTTGAAATGAACAAAAATAAAACCCCATTCATAACAATTTATGCTCTTTATTGTTCATAAAACTAACTTTTTAAAAGCTATGTTAAATATTAAATACCAGCACTTGATTTCAAAATATCTTTAGTCACCATAATTTTAATAACTTTTTGAGTAGTTGCCAGTTTAATTTTCAGTCTGTGAAAACTGGAGGTAAATTATTTATTACTTCCAGCAAATGTCTCACAATTTTACTTAATTTTTCACCTATTTTAATGGATCATAAAATGGAAATCTTTTATTAGATATTCACAAAGCAAGGAGCAAATGAATATTTTGCACACTGGCTACTGTGAGTTAAAATGCGAGCAATATTTCATGAAGTATGAATATTTTTAAAAAACCATAGTTTCATGGACATGGTGCCAGCTCATAACATTTCTTAGGAACAAGTAGAATATCTTTGTTAGCAGCCACTTCTTTTAAAAGGCAATAGAAAACATCTCTATAAATATAATGCTGTATTTGGAAAATAAACTTCCTTTCTTTTAATGCTGGGAAAATGTACTGAAGATGGGACAAAGAAGTAGAAAAAGGAAGTGGTGATTATTAAGATCCATCATAGCTACATCAAGAATAAATTGCCATTATTGCCTCATTTCCTTTCTTTATCCAGGGTAAATAAGCTGATAAATGAAAGAATGCTTGCAAAAATAATATACTTTGGGCAGTCAGCTCCATGAAAGTGCAAGCAGAGGCGCTCCAATGATTTGCAGCCTATAATCTACACAGATCTAGTATCCCATAGGCACCACCACCAGCCCTGGGATAAACTGCAGATCCAATTATGGAACATGTAAAAACATCTATTTAACCTGAAGTCTGGTCCAAAAGAGCTTAAGAGGAATGTAAAAAAAAATGTGATAAATAAGAAAAAACTGAAAAAACCTATATTTAAAAGGTCATTCAGAAGGGCAATACAGATATGCATGAATATGTGCTGAAAATACAATTCATCAGAAAAAACCAAGCAATTAATTTCTTGAGAATGAGTGCTCGGGTAGATAATATAACAACTAGAGTTCAGACAGCTATGACAATGAACAAGTTAATTAAATCAGTTAGGTGTAATTAAGTCTATGGATGCTACATTGAGGAGCTTGAATCCTGAGAAGAAACCTGGACAAATGGACAAATTTGAAGCCAGTTTGAAACATTAGATGTCCAAACAAAACAAACAGAAGACACTATGAGCAGCATAAAGAACTCCACAAAACCAAGTAAATATGTCCTTCAAGAAATGACAGATGAAGTAGTTCTTGATATCAACATGGAACTCCCACAGGATCAGACTGGTTCTGACGGCACAAATATTACTTGAATAGGATAAACTATTATAGAGACTGGTCTCTATAATGACCTCTATAATTGACCAGTCTCATCATGTTACTGACTTTGTGTGGGTGTGTGTGTGTGTGTGTGTGTGTGTGTGTGTGTGTGTGTGAGAGAGAGAGAGAGAGAAAGAGAGAGAGAGAGAGAGAGGCAAAGATGGAAAGACACACAGACACAGAGAGAGAGAGAGATACAAAGAGAAAGTATATGTGTTTGTGTGTTCTTTAATGAGATAAACATCCTCATTAAAAATCACCAGGAAAAAATGCTACATTACTTCATTTTCAGGAAAGATTAAGACTCATTCACATTTGCTGTTTGCAAGATTAGGTGGCTAACTCACAGCTATATTTGGACTTCCAGACTTATCTCTTCAATGAAATGGTAAAATTGAGAAATTATCCTGTTGGATTTTTATTAGCTGATATTTTTATGTTAGTTTACATGGAACTCTTACCATGCACATTCCCAGAGACCATTGTTGATTCACTTGGGGAAAACTCCTACCTGTTATTTTGTTTTAAATGAGAATTTCAAGAACAAAGAAATAAGTAATGGGATACTCCAAACTAAATGTGTTAGTCCAATATATCTTTTTTTTTTCAAGAGGTATTTTTTTTCATTTTATAGTCCAATATGTCTTAAAGTAATATTTTACTGCTCATTGGGAAGGTGAAGTGGATCAGAAGTTTTTAAGTATGGTCATACATTACAACAAAAACATTCATCTAGTCAATTGGAAGTTAAAGTAGTTTGAAGGTATTCTGGGAAGGAGAGGGAAGAGTTACTGAATTTTGTTGCCCAAGTGTTAATTCAGACTCTTAGAATGGCTGGTTTATTTTATTAAAAAATGCAACTTTAACATGTAGCTATGATGTTTTAATTTAGTAGTCACAAAAGGATGGCCAAACGATGCATTACTAAAACATCGTAGCAAGTATACAAATTGAGGTTAAATGAGTATAGTGATGGGGGGGAAGGTGATTAGTCCCCCTAATGAAAGATTCCCTCATAAAATAATTGAATTGCTTTTTCTGTTTGTTTTGTTTTGTTTTTTTCCAAATAAGAAAGTTTTTATTGAGGAATGATTCTCCCTGTTGTGAGACATGAAGGCATTGAAGTGAAATTACCATAAAGCCTTTTGCCAGACCTTTCTTAGGTAAATGTTACCCATTCATTCAAAGTTTTTTCCACTGTTTATAAGAATGAGCATAAATGAAAAAAATATATGAACAAGTAAATGCAATGTGAAATAACTGTTATTTGTTGAGCAGTAGGCCTTGTGTATATGATTACAGTATTTCTGTCTTCATGTGACAGCTTAAATTTTGTTAAATGAATGATACCTTTTTCTCTGTATAAAAGTGGTTGTTATATTTGTTTCTATTGAAATACTCTAAAGAGTCAGAGAAAAGAATTTTCAGAGATCAAATGCACATAAAGTATAAATCCTCTTATTTTCCATTGTTGAAATATGGAACTTTTTCTTTTAAGTAGGATAAAAGATCATAATTAAAATTCTGCTAATTTGTAAAAACACACACACACACAAATTATTTACTTTGTACTCTTATCTAACCTACTAGAGACTTCAGCAAATATAATTTAACTAAAATCAATTAGATTTATTTGGAACTGATTTGAACTAATAATCATTGATAAGTTAATGACAATTTGGGAACTCTGATTCGGGAGAAAGAAAGGGAAGGAAAAGATAAGTAGACAACACAGAAACTTCTCATAGAGAAATTAAATAACTTGTCCAAGATCATACTGTTAACAAAGGTCTAAGATAGTGTTTAAACTTAGGTTTTCCTAAATCCAAATTTATCATTTTGTTTCTAAGAACAGAATAACTTTAAAAGAATTAAAATAGCACTTTGTAAGAAGTCAAGATACAATAAAGAAAATGGAAGATAAAATAGAAAAAAATGTAAACTATCTCATTGGAACAATAATTGACCTGGAAAATAGTTCCAAGAGAGATAATTTTTAAATTATTGGTTTATCTAAAAGTCATGATCAAAAAATGAAAGAATCCACTGATTACTTCCTTAAAGAGATCCCAAGATGAAAACTCCCGTGTCATGAGTTCAAATGTTGGAGTTCCTGTTCTTCTCAAGGCAAAGCCGGTTTAGAGGCTTGGAGCCCTTCAGATGTCTCCAAATCCAAAGGTTCTGTCCTTCAGCCTCTGCCTCTGCTTTCTTCTGCCTCCAACCAAGACAGAGATGGAAGGTCTCTCTTATCTCCTTCTGGGGAGCCCAGCCACCAACTTGCCGCGGAGAGAGGGCTTATGGCTTAGCTCCACTGAAATCCGTCAAAGTGTTCTCTGCACCAGAGTCGTTCCTCTTGAGTCCAGCGCGATCAGCCAGCCAAGAGGAAAAAATGTATTCTGCCATAGATCCCTCATCGCTGGCCTTTTATCTGCCTCTTCTGAGAGAATGGGATTATGGGTTTTCTCCCATAGTGCTCTCTGGCCCAATGAGCTTTAAGGGAGGTGTGAACTCATTGAACTCCAATGAGTAAAGGTGTGAACACAAGCCTTGTCTTAATTAGTTCTATTTAGTACCTTGTTTCAGGTTCTGGCCAAAACATCTTCTTGTAAGATTAGATCAACTCTAATTAGTTAGCAGTTGGTAAGGATTCCAACACTCCCAGGTATATAATAGCCAAATTCCAGAACTCCCAAGTCAAGGAAAAAATTCTGCAAGCATCCAGAAAGAAACAATTCATGTATAATAGAGCCACAGTTCAATATAACACAAAACTTAGTAGCTTCTACATTAAAGAACTGCAGGTTTGGAATATGATATTCCAGAGAGCAATGGAGTTAGGATTACAACTAAGAATAACCTATTCAACAAAACGATAATAAATCCGTCAGGGTAAAAGATGGAAATTCAATAAAACAGGGCATTTTCAAATATTTGTGATAAAAAGATCAGAGCTGAATAGAAATTTGATTTTTAAATATAGGGCTTGAGAGAAATATAAAGAGGTAATCAATTATATTCTTACATGGTACTTGCAACTCATTAGATGTTCTCCTTATTATTGCACTTGAAGGCTACAAGTATGAATTGAATATGAAGAGATAATATTTTAAAAATGAAATTAAGGTGTAAGAGAGGAATGTATTGGGAGAAAGGGAAAGGGAGAAATACAATGGTATACATCATCTGACATAAGAAGAGGCAAAAAAAGCTTTCACAATAGAGGGGAAGGGAGGAAGAGAGGGAGAGTGAATGAACCTTACTCTCATCAGAATTGGCTCAAAGAGAAAGTAGCATACATACTCACTATGGGTATAAAAATCTACTTTACCCTGCAGGAAAGTAGAAAGGGAATGACATACAAGAAAGGGGGAGGATGATATAAGATAGAGCATATTGGGATAGGGAGTGGTCAGAAGCAAACCACTTTTGTGGAGGGACAGGATAAGAGAGGAGAGATAATAGAATAAATGAGGGAAATACAATTAGCAATAGAAATAGTAAAAACAATTTTGAAGCAAGTTTCTCTAATAAGGCCTCATATCTCAAATGTAAAGGAAACTGAATCACATTAACAACAACAACCAAAAAAGAGAGCTATGCTCCAAGTGATAAATGATCAAAAAGATAAGATGCCCAAAGGGCTATAAAATCATGTATCTCCTTTGACCTAACAATACTATTACTAAGCATGAATTCCAAAAGACATTTTTGGAAAAAAAAAAAAAAGAAAAGGACCTATTTATACACAAATATTTCTAGTAGCTCTTGCCTCAAAGAAGGGCGAAAAAATAGAAACTTAAGGGAATGCCCATCAATGGGGGAATGGCTGAATAAATTTTGGAATATGATTATGATGGACTATTATTGTTCTATGGGAAATGATGAACAGGATGCTCTCATAAAAACTTGGAAAATCCTCCATGAATTCAAGCACAGTACTTTGCTTGACAAATAAAATCAATGTTTTGGGATGATCAACTGTGAGTAACTGCTATTCTCAGCAATACAATGATCCACAACTACTCTGAAGCACTTATGGTGAAAAATTCTATCCATATACAGAGAAAGAACTGATTGTGTCTAAATACAAATTAAAGAATTTTCTCTCTCATTTTTTAAACTTTATTTTCCTTGAAGCTTTTTTTGTGGGGGGAATCTACATTTTCTTTCACAACATGACTTATGGAAATATCCTGCATAATTTCATAGTGTACTTTTTTTTAATAGGGTCTGGGGATAGGGATAAGAGAGAATCTAGAACTCAAAGTTTTAGAAACAAATGTAAAAAAAAATTGTTCTGAGTGTAACTAAGGAAAAATGGACATTTTAAATAAATATACCAAGCAGTAAAAATAAAATAAAATAAAATAAAATAAAATGAGAAGCAGCAGCATTACTGACTCAGCCTTATATTTTCAGATGATCCACCAAACAATAAAGTGAAACATAGAGAAATTGTAAAACAACCAATATATCAGTGAAATATTCCTGGGAAATGCTAATGGATATTTAAATGTATTAAACAGCTGGAGGACAATGAGAATCGTTTGAGTAATAGTTTTCAGATGGATTATCTTAGGACATTGTATGCCTCTCAGTGTTTACCTCCAGTGTTAGGACTCCCAACTGTAAGATGATGCATGCTGCCAGTCAGGAATGTATGAAAATGTAACTATCAATTACATCCTTATAATATCATGTGAAAAGTGACTTATCCTGACAAATAATTATTATCCAACTAGTTAGATATTATGGGCTTTAGTCTCTTCAATTCCTTTCATGTATTGAATAGTAAGGAGATACATTAGTTCTTTCAAGTCCTTAGAACTCTGTTTGTTGCATTATCCTATTTCACATTTACAAGGCAGTAACATTTAACTCAGTGTTTCAATGCATCTATTCAATCTATTGTTTAATCACAGTGATCCAGTATACTAAAATATATTCCAAAGTCTGTTTAAATGCAGAACTCAGAAGAAATGATTAAATATTAGACTTGTATCACTTGTTCTCTTGATAACAGAATCCATGACTTGGGTGGATTATCTTCTTTTTTTAATTTGAAAAGCTGTGTAAATTAAAGTTGCATTTTTTTTTAAGCATGAGAAATGGAAACAGAAGCAATCAATCAACCTACCAATCTGATTTTAAGCAAAACTTCATTTTAAGGAAAACAGATTCAGGATGACTAGCCAAAGTGGGGGAGGGGGAATACAAAATGGTTTCTTACTCTAATTAACCATAAAATACTTGCCTTGATTTTTTTATCTCAATAATAAAAACCACAAAACTGTCAGCATATAGTAATGTCCTACTTTCTATCCTAAACATGAAGACAAAAATCCTTTCAATCTTGCCTTTTACAAGAGATTATATCACCAGCTATCATTTTATTTATTTATTTATTTCATTTTTGGCAGAAGGTTGTGGCCAATGTTTTTGAAAGCACATTTTACTATACCATATGCCTACTAAAATTATCTCTATCAAACAAGCTGTAAGATGAGGCAATTGGATCATTCTGTTCTGCTTCTCTTTCTTTGAAATATGTTTAAGTATATTTATCTGATGTGCTCTGTTCCGCTTGCCAAGTTACAGGTTTAAGATGTCAGCTACGCAAAGGCAGCTGTTGATGGCTTACCAACCAAAGGTCACAAAATAATACAAAGACAAATGGCAGCTGCATATTAACTATGAATAATGACCAAAGAAGGAAGTTGATTCATAGACCTTCAAAAATCTAAACAACTTTACCACCTCTCAAGAACTTTCAGTCTAATCCCATTTTAGGACCAAATTCACATATAAATGAACCTCATAAAACAATGAACTCCCAAATAATTTAGCTTTTTTTTTAAGTTTAATATGTATGACAGGGAGGAATAGAGAAGAAAGCTATTTTTATTATGCTGATAATGATTCTCTTTTGCAGTAAATGCTAAAAATTTCTAATGGTCTTAGTCTAGAATATCACTCTACAACATAAGGAGCATGAGATGACCTCCCCAAAGAATGTTCAGATGACTCAGAGGGATACAAAGGAATCAGAGGTGGGAAAGATGGGTCACATGCTACCTGAATACTAAATCCAGTGCTTATTTCCAATACCACTCCATCATCTTATTTACTAACAACATTTATTCTCAGCACTCCCCATGCATTGAAAGCTCTGTGTTCCCAAGGAGTGGATAATAAGGCTTACAGCATGTCCTGCCTCCTGCTCCCCTCTCTTTTCACAGTCTCATTCTATTATTTGGATCATTAAGACCCACAGCATCACAAGATCATAGATCACAGCATTCATAATTTTTGCCAAAAACTCTTCTGAACTTCTCTAACTTTATCAAAGGCACAAGCATTATTTTAGTTACCCTGATTCACAACATGAGGATCTATCTATTAGTCCCTGTATCATATCATATCATATATCCAATCAGTTGCCAATTCTTATTTTGTCCTATTGCCACAATATTTTTGAATCTTTTCCCCTTTTCTCTATCCAGCTACTGAAACAGCTTCCTAATTGGCCTTCTTGCCCCAGTTCTTTCCCCAGTTAATCTTTTCTATATTGATTATTTAAGAATAAGTGATGTAGGATTAAAATACAAGTTTGACTTTGTCACTCCCTTACTCCACTAATTAAACTCCAATAGCTTCCTGTTGCCTTTAACTTCAAACACAAGCAGCTATGCAAAAAAAAAAAAAAAAAAAAAAAAAAAAAAACCCTCCTCTATTTGGCACTTGAGATCATTCAAAACTTGGCATTAACCTACTTTTCTATACTTACTACATGTTACTTCACTTCCTGTATTTTATAGTCCAAATCCAAAAATGATCTATAAGCTATGATTAGGCAGAACCACATAAAGAAAAACTAATAGATTCCTCTGGAAAACTTTCTTCTGAGTTGAAAACAGAGAAAATTTTTGCTTGTTAATTTTAAATTCTAGATAGTGAATATCTGCACACAAAGAAATGTAGCTACTGATCAAATGGACAAAATGACTACTGTTATATTGACTTTTTTGACTATTACTATTGTACTTTTTTTTAGTTTTAAGTATTTAAAAAAATAATTTACTTCATCATCTACATTGATTAAATTAAGCCCATGAAAATTATTAACAAAAATTATTAGAGAAAACCAAGAAGATGTAGAAAAGGCAGACATTCATCTAAGCCCTCCAACTTCCCCCCAAACATCTTTAAATAATGGCTCAAGAGAAATTCTGGAGCAGCAGAAGCCACAAAAGATTGGGGAGAAACAATTTTCCAGCCCAAGACAATTTAGAAGTTCAGCAGGAAAGATCTATCACACTGGGATGTGGAGCACAGTCTAGCTTAGGCTCCATGCCACAGGAAATCATCAGCAAGCCTTGGGGGTGGGGGGGGGTGGGGGGGTGACCAAATCAATGGCTGAAGCAGCTGATTCTGGAATTCAGCTTATAGTCATATGGAGATTACAGGGATCTCTTGGCTGGTACTCAGTGCTAGACTCTGTTGCTTTACACATGTTCAGATCCAACTTCCTGTTCTGAGTCAGTCCCAGGACAAAGACCAGTATCAGCACACCAAAGCTTGTGACCGCATGGAATCTAGGACCCTGATCCCACTTCCAGAGCAGAAAAGAATTCTTGCGCTCACTCACACACCAGAGTGGAGGGGAAAAGAGTGGTAAACACATCTCTTCTTAGATATAATCACCCTGGAAAACCTGAAAGCTTATAGACCTCCAGATCTAGATCAGCAAATAGCTTCACAAAAAACCTGACATTGGGATTGTGTCCTCTCCATTTCAGGAACAAAGTTTAATATAAAGTCAAGAAATGGGCTAGAAAATGAGCAAACAACAATTCAGAAAAATACTGAACATAGAAAGTTATGGTTACAAGAAGATCAAAACACAAATTCAGAGGAAGACAACAAATTCAAAACTGCTACATCTAAAACCTCAAAGGAAAATATAAATTGATATAATGTCCCAGCTAGCTTTCTGGAGGGCCTTAGGATCAATCAAAGTCCTTGGTCTTTAGGAGGAGAAGTGAAGGAAGCAGGAAGCTCATTAAATACAAATTCTGGACTCTGGAGTTTGGAGCCTGAAGTCTTCTCTCCTCAGCATGCTGTGGCAGAGAGACTCTAATATCTCTCCCTCAGCCCTCCAATCCTTGCCTATGATTATCTCACCACCACACATTCAGCAAACACCAATTGTGAGGAGAGCCATCACATTACCATTTTATCTAAGTATATGCTTATAGAACCATTATCTCACTGAGTAGGTAATTAGCCTTAAGTGCTCTGCTGTTTTGGATACAAGTACACCTTTCCAGAGTTCCAGCCCTCTACAAATTGGTCTCAGAATAAAAAAAAAAAAAAAAAATTCTTATAGAAGTTCAAAAATTTGTTTGCTTTTTTTTTTTAAATCAAAAACGAAAGAAGAAAAATTTGAGATACAAGAAAATTATGGAAAAAAGTATTAATAGCTTGGTAAAGGAGGTATATATATAAAAACAAACTGAAGAACAGTACTTAAAAACAGGAAAGGTCAAATGGTAAAAGAGGCACAAAAACCCAATACAGAAAAGAATGCCTTAAAAAGCAAAATTGATAAAATGAAAAAGAGAAGTTATACAAAAATTCTTTGGCAATAAAAACAAATTTCAAAGAACACTGGCAAAAAACAGAATTGATCAAAATGGAAAAGAAGATAAAAAACCTAACCATTCTTTATTTAAATAATTCTTTAAAAATTAGAATTGGACAAGTAGAAGTTAATGACTCTATAAGATATCAAAAAGAAACAAAATTAAAAGAATGAAAAAATAGAAGAAAATATGAAATAACTCCTTGGAAAACAACTATATTAGAAAATAGGAGAAGGGGAGACATCTTCAGAATTATTGGACTACCTAAAAGGCATAATTTTTTAAAAAATAAAAGGCCTAAACATCAACTTGCAAAAAGTTGTAAAAAAGTTGTAGTTGTAATTATAGTTTCAGAAAACTACACTGATACTTTAGAATAAAATGGCAAAATAGAAATTGAATCCACCAATCACTTCTTTGTTCTTTTTTCTTTTCTTTTTTTTTTTTTTTTTACCAATCACTTCTTGAAAGAGATCCCAAGATAAAAACTCCCAGGAAAACTCCAGAGCTCTGAGATTCAGAAAAAAAAAAAATACTGTAAATAGCCAGGAAGAAATAATTCAAATATCATGGAGCAACAACCAGGATAACATGAGATCTAGCAGCTTCTATATGAAAGGATTGAAGGATTTGAAAAATGACATTCTGGAGAATAATGGAGTTAGGACTACATATGCCCAAGAAACACCTACCCAGCAAAACAATACAATCCTTCAGGGGAAATAATGTAAATTCGGTGAAATAGGTGACTTTCAAAGCACTTGTGATAAAAAGACCAGAGAGGAATAGAAAATTTGACTTTCAAATATAATACTCAAGAGAAAAATAAAAAGGTAAACAGGAAAATGAAATCATTGGGGACTCAATAAGATTAAACTATTTACATACCTACATAGGAAAATATTTGTAACTGTTTAGAACTTGGGCAATTAATAGTATACAGAGAAAGAGGGCACAGGTATGAGTTGAATATAATGGGATGATATTTTAAAGGTAGGGGAAACAGAGGAAAGGAAGAGATAGAGTGGATAAATTATCTCATAAAAAACAGGCATGAAATGGAGGGGAATAGCAGATAGGTAGGTAGGAGCACTTGAAATTTACTCTCGTTAAAATTGGCTCAAAGAGAGAACAACATATATACTTAGTTGGATATAGAAATGTATTTTACCCTATAGGAAAATAGTAGGGGAAGCAAGTAAGAGAAGAGAGGGGAATGCTGAAAACAGGGAGAGCAGATTTAGGGAGATATTATCAGAAGCATAATATATTTGAGGATGAACAGGGTGAGAGAATAGGATAAATAAGAGGAAATTACAATGGAGAAATATACACAGTAAGTATCACTTGGAAAAAATTATAACAAGTATCTCTGATAAAGGCCTCATTTTACAAAGTAATTAAGCCTATATATAGTCACATAAAAAAGCTCTAAATCACTATTGATTTAAGAAATGCAAATTGAATTCCTTCTGAGGTACCACCTAACACCTTTCAAGTTGGATGCTGTGAAAGAAAAGGAAAATGACAATTATTTGAGGAGATGTGAGGAAATTGAGACATTAAGGCACTGTTAGTGGAGTTGTGAACTAAGTCAGCTAGTTTGGAGAGAAATTTGGATATATGCCCAAAGGGTTATAAAATCATGCATACTCTATGATACAGCAATACCACTACTAGGTCTTATCCCAAGGATATTTAAAAACATAAGACGGAAAGGACTTAAATTATAAAAATATTTATAGCCACTTATTAGTGGTTAAAAAAAATGAAAATTAGGATGTCCCACAAGTGAGGAATGACTGGCCAAGTTATGTTATATGATCTTGATGGAAACTGCTGTGTGCTATTAGAAATAACTAGCCGTATGCTCTCAAAAAACCTGGAAAGATTTACATAAACTGAAGCAAAGTGAAATAAGCAGACCAGAACAGTGTATACCATAACAACAATATCGTATGATGATCAGCTGCAAATGATTTAGCTATTCTCAGCAATACAATGATCTAAAACAATTCCTAAGGACTTATAATTAAAAAACTGTTATCCAGCTCCACAGAAAGAATTGATGGAATTAATGCAAATCAAAGCATATTTTTTATTTATTTTCAAAACATATGCATAGATAGTTTTCAACATCCACTCCTGCAAAATCTTGTGTTTCAATTTTTTTTCTCCCTCCTTTCCCCCACATCTCCTTTCTTAGATGGCAAGCAATGCAATATATGTTAAATGTACATTTCTTCTATATATTTCCACAATTATCATCAAAGCATATTTTATACTTTATTTTTAATACGTGTTTTCTTTTATAACATGACTAATATGGAAATATGTTTTGTATGACTGCACACGTATAACCTCTGTCAAATTGCTTGCCTCCTCAATGAAGAGGGAAAGGAAGGAAAGAATTTGGTACCTATAGTTTTACAAAACAAATGTTAAAAATTGTTTTTATATGTAATTGGTGGGAAATTAAATACTAATTTTAAAAGAAAAAATAATCTCCCAATACTTGACATGATTTTTTAAAGTAATGAAGCATACTATCAATAAATGTATTAATATTCTTTTAATTATAGCAAAATTACTTTCATATAAATAAAATTTAAATTATTTTCATCTCATTTTAATTTCTATTTTTGTGCCTATTTTGTAATGCACATAGGACTCTTTCACATGAAGAGTTGAGCCCTTCTCCTAGCCAAGAAAAATACCATTATATGCATTTTCCTTCTCATTCTCTATCCTGTCTTCTACAACAGTCTGTCCCCACTATTATCCCCATTCCCTCTTTATAATTTTTAATTTCTTACCATCTATCTGATCCCTCCTTGTTGGCCACAAATAGTCCTATGAGTACAAAACTTTCACTTGATCCAACAATTCACATCATTTCGTCACCACATTTCTCCTATTCTCTGCTCATTTCCCCTTCTCAAAACTACCTTCTTCTTCCACCTCTTCAACCCTTTTACCTGAGTACCTTGCCTTGTATTGTATAGAAAAAATTGAAGTCATTTCCTATGAGCTTCTTCCTCTTCCTCATTTCATTTCACTCGGATGTCTTCTGCCACTATCTCCTCCTTTACCCTGTCTTACATGATGGGATAGCCTAACTCCTTACCAAGGCTAATTATTCTACCTCCCTAAGAATTGCTTCTCTCTTCTTAACCCCTTACAATTTGGCTTTCCACCTCATTATCCCAACCAAAACTTATCTTTCCAAAGTTATCAATACACTTCCTGGATTTGTGAGTGCATTAGATTTAAAGGAAGAGCTGTGCAGCCATCAACTTCACTCTCACTTCCAAAGTCATCCATGTCCATTAATAAGACAAAAGTCAAAAAACCTGGCAACAGCTCAGAATTCAATGGATAATTTCAGTTTCAATGTCTAACCAAGTTTTAAGAGCTTCAGCCATCCTTACAGCCATTGCAACAATTGTTCTTATCTGTCTATTCCACGAGGAGAAATCTTCACACGCTTAGGGAAGATATCCCCCTAACTCACTGAAGGATTTGAGGTCTGTTGGTTATCCTCAACCTGGTTTTGCTTGTTTGTCAAGATAGTATTTCTCAGGGTGTCATCACTTTACATGCTATAGCTTCTTGGAGCCACAGGTAAGAGCTGAGTACCAGGTGGACACTAAACATGGATAAGCAGCCCTGAAAAGGGCTCAGCCAGGTTTCATACCAGGAATAGTAACCTGCTAAAATGCATGATCCCTATCCTCCAATTCTACTCTCTTCCTATCAAGTCTCAGTTTTGTTTTTAAATTGAAAGGCAAGATTCCAAAGTTAATTTAGGAGAGATTACATGATAGAACTAAAAACAACTGAGGAAATATCACAGTGCCATGATGAGTGCCATCAATGATCCAGGCTGATGGAATGAGAGGTACACATTCACAAAGAGAGCTCTGAGATCACACAGCTAGCGTTGTGGCATTTTATCTAAGGTTATTTCACTAAAGTGTTGCTAATTATTTAAGTAAAAGGAGGAATGATCATCACATCTGTTACCCTAACACAAGAAAAACTTTCTTTAAATGTTGAGCCAAATGTATTTATGTGAAACATATACTAACTAATTATTTAAGGGGCTAGAATCTTTGGCCAAAAGCTAATTAAACAGATATTAAATAGCCATCACTTTACAAGTATAAAATAGTATAGTTTCATGGACTTTAATCAAATCTCATAAGAGATCTTGTCATCTATAGAAGAAAAAAATCTAAAGAATATAAATTCACTGCAAAGGATGAAATTTAATTAGTTAAAGCAAGTATTAGCTGCAATTAAAAAATAATGTCCCTATACTCAACTAATTTAAAAAGTCAAAACAATCCTATTATATAGAAATACCTTATTAACACACATAAATATAGATATCTCATTTTCTAAGTGCTTTGACAAAGTGAGATCCATCAAATTACCTACAAAGATTCAACTCTTCACTGGCATGTCTCCTTCCTAAAATTTTTCTGGAATAGCAAGAGAAAGATTTTTTTTTGGGGGGGGATGGAAATCCTTTAAAAATAACTGCCATTAATGTTTCATTCTCTTTCATATAATCTTTTGTAAAGAGATTATAGGATCAAAGACTTATGAGCTTGAAAAGACCTTGAAAGTCACCTAATTCTACTTCCTTTTTTAATAAAGAAACTAAGGCCCAGAGAAATTAAGAGATTTGTCTTCGTAAGAAAGAAAAGAGTCACAATCTGAACCCAAGCACTCTAGGTCCAAATTCATTACTTTTTCTTGTCACAGATAGGAAAATAGATCAAAGGCTGGAAGGGTCCTTCTAGGAGTGTAACTGATATAAGATGAGTTAGTCCTGTCTGCTTATTTTACAAATAAGAAAACTAAGACTTAGAGAGATTAAATGATGTGGCTAAAGTCCTTGACTCTTATTGCAATAGAATTCCAAGTTCAACTTTCTTTCCACTGCCTCTCGTTGTCTCCTAAACCATTATTCCAGCATTCAGAATTCAACCAGATTCAAGGAAGAGGGAAGGAATCTACTATGTCAAGGACAACTGGCCACTGAACCAAAGAAAAGCCCACTCAATAAACTTTCATTTAAGTATCTCTATTCTTTTTTGTTTCTTCAGCAGTCCTTCCTTTCCTTGAAAAATCAGATTTTACCAGAATACAAACTTGATTGATCTGCATTCCTAGAGCTAGAAAAAGATCTGAGCTCTTTGTTAGTGAGAAAGAGTTATCTGTCTTAGGTTGTATCTCCCCTAAGAAGATGTATCTAATTCAATACTCAGCACAGTGACTGGAATATAGTAGGTACTTCATAAAAGCTTGCTAATATATATAAATATAGAAAGATATATTTTAATACAATGAACAACTGTTCAATAAGAATCAGAATGTTAAACTGAGGGTTCAAAATGGACCTAAGGAGACATTCAATCCAATCCACATCCAAAAACAACTGATCAGAGTCTCTGCTTGAAGACCTCCAAGGAAGGGTAATGTAACATTCAATACAGCAGTGCATTTGCTTAGGTCTGGCCTATTAATATGTTCTTTTTGTTTGTTTGATTTGATTAATTTTTATTTTCATGATCATTTCAAGCTTAAACTGGCCTTTCTGAAACTTTCTTTTATTGCTCCTGATTCTTCCCTCTAGGCACAATCCTTCCTCAAAGAACTAGTCATTCAAATACGTGAAGAGAGCTATCAGAATTCCATTTTAATCTTTTCTGCTCTAGATTCCTAGATTCACCAATCAATTGTGACCTAAATTTAAGGTTCTTAACCATCCTGGCTAGCTTCCTCTGAAGCTAAGCAATGAAGCTACAACTGAATCCCTTAGATATAATTCTCAAAGAAAAATCATTGGCCAAACAATTTGCAGTCAATTCCTGCTTACATTGGTGAAAAATGGAGACAGCCTTCCTCCCAAAAGACTATTTATAATTATGTGCTCGAAGATGGTACGATTTGGAAGATTTAAGCGGTAACTTTGAATAGAACATGTTACAAACTTTATCTAGTATTCATATTCACACTTTTCTACTGTCACTCACACTTTTCCTAAATTCCTGTTATTCATGATTTCCACTGAATTGTCACAATAAAAGCCAGAAAGTCTCAATTAAAAACTCTAATGGCTATGTATGTATTTAAGCACAGCAGTCTAAAGGATATTAAACCATTTAGTTGATTTAATATGGCTTGTCTATAGTCTTGTCTCATGGCAAAGAGTCCAGCTTATTATTTACTCAAGCTTAAAATGAGATTGCCCTAAATAATATATAATAAAGGTTCTTGCAAACTAAAATCTATGATCTGATTCTATCTATATTCCAAGATGACTCCATTTGGGGGATACATTTAATGTTTATAATATTTATTTGTTGTTATTAAGTTATTATTCCAGTTGTATCTAACTTTTCATGACCCCATTTGGGGTTTTATTCCAGAGATTCTAAAGTGGTTTGCCATTTCCTTTTCCACCTAATTTTACAGATTAGGAAACTGAGACAGACAGGGTTAATGACTTGCCCACAATCACAAAACTAGTATGTATCTGAGATCAGATTTGAACTCATGAAGGTGAGTCTTCCTAAGTCTAAGCCTTGAACTCTATCAGCTCTATCTCCTAGCTGCCCAAAGACAGCATGAAATAAATTCAAAAATAAATATTGAATTTTTCCTGGATGAATAGAAGAAATAGCACTTGTGAAAAAAAATAGAAAATATGATATCTCTTCTAATTTAATTTTAATTAAAATCCATTTTTGTTGCAAGATATTACAGGGGAATAAAAGAACTCAGTATTCCATAGACAACTGAATTATTTGAACATCCACCAAAGTTCAAATGCATAGGTCAACCGAATATTCCTAAAATGATTCTCTCAGTGATCATGAAGTTAAAAACTAATTTTGCCTTTTAACTACCAATCTAGAAAGTTGGATGTTACTGCCATGTACTTCATTCATATTCAAGGTATAAAATCAGGATGAAGTGATGTTGAAGAATTCTATTCAATTAACACTGGTCAGTATATCATATCTACTGAGTACATTCAGTATATCATGTCTACTGAGGACTGCAGCATCTCAAAGAACTTCACAATTACTGATTTTATTTTTAGACAAATATGTTAAGTAAATATACTACTGAAGTATATATGCTACATAAGTGTGACATAATAAAAATAAAAATAAGGAATACAAAATAATAGGAATTTTATCGTGCTCAGAAAACTAGTTCTGTGCTCATCACACTGCTTGTGATTACTTGATGAACCAAACAAACATTTACTAAATGTCTGTTGTATGCCAGACACTGTGTCTGGGGATTCTTAGGCAAAAATGGAACAGTTACTTCTCTCAAAGAGCTTTCATTTCCATTAGGCAAAAGAATATATACACATAAAGTAAGGGGGTGAGTATTTTATCAGCTTGGAGCAGGAAGCAATGGGTTAAAATCAAATAAGGCCTCATGATAGAAAAGGATTACTAAATGATCCAAAGGATCAAGGACTAAATGGTCCAAAGGCCTTATGAAGAGTAAGGCCTTAGGTTATGAATAACACAATCTAAGAATTGCAGGCTATTAGAAAGCAAGGGTGGTATTTTCTACATCATTTTGTACAGTTACAGATCTGAAGCTACCTTCTACATGCAGTGTCAAGGCCTTTCATCCATGAGGTTAAAGAAGATTTGTATCATTATACAACAAAGCTGAAGGTGAGTATATTAAGAGTTTGGAGAAAGATATAGTCAATGGCAGTGGTAGTTGCTAGAGCCAGACAATGAGACTATTATTTCTAACTCATAAAGGGATGGAAAATACTCAAAGGGTCTTTATGTTCCAATTTTCACCAAATCTATACTTTGGACTAAGCCAAAATCCCAAGGCCAGAGTTTTCAAGATAACTGATCCTATTAGAATTATGAGTCAAATATCCTATGAAAATTGTGTGTGTGTGTGTGTGTGTGTGTGTGTGTTTTTATATGTGTGTCTCTATTTCTCATTATACCTAGGTCCACAACATCAGGGCTCAAAATAGTATTTGAGATTAAGAATGAAAATTTTAGAGTCTAGGAGAGTATTAGATCAGACTCATGGTTATTTGAAAAATAATTGTTAATATTTTTCTTATTATTATGTATTGTCTATTCATTTATTGATTCTAGGCTGAGAGCAAAAACAACTATATGTAGTATCAACCTATATTTATTTGCATCTATATATGTAACCATTCTCAGAATGCTGAGTGATAAATTAGAGCTCATTACATCAAGTTTAAAAAGGTACTAAGTGGGCAAAAGCTCAAATACAAGATAAATCCATAGCACTAAAGAGAATCAAAACTAATGAAGAGAAAGTTGATGATTCTGAGAACAATAGAGAATTTGAAACTTATTCAGCATTCAGTAACTCCATAATTACATACATAACTGTGTAATTACAGTCAGCTATATATTTGGTCAGATGTTTAAGTCTTGAGTGTTTTTATGTCTTTTCATTAAGTCTGATCTCGTTTCCTCCTTCAGATCCCAAGTTACTCTAGGAGGAAATGTTGCTTTTTAATTATTTTGTGACTTTCATTCACAACATGGCACCATGAACTTCACTGAATGAACTATTTAATTGTTTCTAAAATGATAAATACGAAAACATATTTGAATAAAACAGGATGGATACTAAACTATCTGACTTTAAATTTGAGTTCATGTTACACTTCTAAAAACATCATACAGAAAAATTAGTCAATTACAAGTTTTTAAAAGCAATGGTATGTATATGTGTGTACATGCATGTACATGTGTGCATATATGTACATATACAAAGTATTTTGTTGTTCAGTCATTTCAGATGTAACCAACCCATTGTAACCTCATTTGGGGTTATATTGGCAAAGATACTGGAATGGTTTGTCATTTCCTTCTGTAGCTCATTTTACAGATGAAGAAACTGAGGCAAACAGAGTTAATTGATTTTCCCAGAGTCACAACAGTATTAAGAGTCTGTGGCAAGATTTGAACTGAGGTTCTTCTGACTCCAGATCTGGAACTCTATTAGCTCCTCTACAAAGAGAGGGTGTGTGTGTGTGTGTGTATGTATGTATGTGTATGTGTGTGTGTATGTGTGTGTGTATGCATGTATATTTATATGCATATGTGCCATGTATGTGAATACATGTATACATGTATATATGTTGGGCTGAATATTCTTTTTCTCTTCAAGAATATGCAATTAAGTATAAATACTATAGTTGAATATATCAAAGGTCTAAATGAGCAAATGTTCAGGTCCCTATTGTCCTGAATTCATTTCATTACAATCACATTATTTTTAACTTACATTTTAAAAATTCACATTAGAATATAACACTTCTAGCAAGAAGTTTAGAATTTGGCCATCAATATGACAAATTATGACAGTTTTAATGTTTTAATATAGGTGATGGTTGTTGTTTTTATTTTTAACAACTAGTCAAATATGACAAAAAGCTCGTTATAGCTATAATTTATTTTTTAAAAATCTGAATTTTTGAGAACAATATATAATTCCATTTTCTTATTCCCAACTATCTACTAAACTATATATAACTATCTACTAAATACATAGATGTTTATATTTATATATGTGTGTATGCATGTATATATACATGCATATATATTCTAAATATTGACTGATTTTCACTAAGGTTTAAAATAATGTTATGAGAATTTTTATTTTCTTTTATTCATTTTTGTTATTTAGGGTTCAGGGTTACTTCTCTTATCAAGGAAGCTATTGAGTTGGCTGAAATATATTCTATAAGTTGTAAATTTTTACTTAATACCCCAAACATTACTTAGATAAGAAGCCAAAAGACTTCCCAAAGTAATTTATTTGCAGAAGGATCCCCACAGTGATCTCCAACTCAGTAGGAATTATTTCCCCCATAACATTAACATTTATTGAAACAGTAATATATAATACACAAAAGTTCAGCATAAAAGCTTTCTAAAAAATCAATGTATAATAAGATGTTAGACATGCACTGCTTCCCCAATTATCATCATCCAAAATACCACTATTCCAGGCAACAACCCATCCTGTGTAACACTGCTCCAGGTCTACTCCAAGCCAACTCCTCTTCTCTCTGCACCTCACCCTAGTTCTAGCCATTTCTTCCTGAACCTCCAAAACCTACCTCTAATCTTGTTGAAAAGCACTACCAGATGAAGTGAGCAGAAATAGAGTGGTTAAGGATGATTTGAAGCAAAAAATAATAATAATAAGTAAAATTTTTTAAAAGGACTATTTGAGGCAAAGGGAACTAAAAATAAAAGGCTGAACCATTATTTAGTGTGCTTTCTCACAAATTCTTCCTCCCCCCAAACCAATTATTTATTTAGACTAGTAAATACCCTTATAAAGAGAAGAGTTATTGAAAGTTGTGATTCATCCTTGGGTTGAATCCACATGACTGGCTACTGACCCAGTATTCTCTGAATATGCTAAGGAGGGAACTCATCCAATGGCTGTTCCTCTTCCTTCCAACTTTAAAAACTAAGGATGACTCTGAGGTTTCCGGAAGGTCAGATGGGGGGATGCCCTTCCTGGCCATTAAGCCACAGCTGTGAGCACATATCCTGCCTAAGCAAACCTGTGCCTGTGTAAGGACTGGCTCCTTTCCTGACTTCTTTCCTTTGGAATAGAGCCTTGTAAGAATTTGAAAGTCCTGGAGGTTTAAAATCTCAGTGAAAGCATCACTAACAAGAAAGTCAGAATTAGGGGCATTCCCTGCGCAAATGGCCAAGGTGGGCAGAAAGGGGGGCTTGACTGAATCAGGCAATTCAATCACCATGACTACAACATTAACAGCAGCAGGAGGCTTGTGCCAAGTGAGGAAGCAACCTCAAAAAAACAGCCACTGGAAATTTTTCTTACTTGACTTTTCAATGGAAAGGAAATGTAAAATGACTAACAATGTTTCCAAAACTATGCTGTAACCAGACTTGAATATTAGCCTTTCGAATAATACTGTATTATACTGTATACTTATACTGATAAGATATTCATATGCATTATGAGTTTTATGTATCAAATCATTTTTCTGTTTTGGGAATAGGTTTTTTCTCATATCTTATTCATATTTCCATAATGAATATTCTTTTTTACTTTTTCCATCTCTGAAGAAAGAATATAATCAATCAGTCAAGAAACATATATTAAGGTTTAATATACTAGGGACTATATAAAAACACTAGATTAAAAACTAGACAAAAGTTAGTCTCTGCTCTCAAGGAGCTCAAAACTAACAGAATAGACAAGCAAACAAACATGCACAAAATACATACTGGATGAAAAATTGGAAATAATGAACAGAAGGAAGGCATTAGAATTAGGAGGAAATGAGGAAGGCTTCTAGTAGAAGTCAGGATTTCAGTGGGGTGTTGAAGAAAGCAGGGAAACCGGGAGGTAGAGATGAAGAGGGGGAGCATTCCAAGCATGGGAATAACCAGAGAAAATGCCTAAAGAGATGGAGCATCTTGGTCTTGAAATGGCAAGTAGGCTGGTGACACTGAATTGGGTGAGGGAGAGGAAGAAGGCATAAGGTATAAGAAAAGTGGAGAACGACGCTAGGATATGAAGGGTTTTGAAGGCCAAACAGAACATTGTATATTTTATTATTTCACTAGAGGCAATGGTAATGACTGTAAATAGCACCTCTAAGAAGTTGAGGAGGAGAAAATAAGGATTGGGAGAATGGGGAGCCTAAATCCTCTGATGAGAGGTCAGGCTAACATGGACATGAACTGTGGACAACAGATGTCAGGCAAAGGACAGTGATTGGAGCAGACTGCCAACTGAGTAGTAACTAGACAAACCAGCCCTGAGCTACACATACACATAAAACACACACATGCATATATATGCAGAAAGTTCAAAAGTCTTATATTCTGTACCAATGAAATGTTCTGCCTCACACAGTGGAACCAAAGAAGCGGTTCAAACGAAATACTGACACAAGATTAAAAGACCTAAAATTCACTGAGGACAAAACAATAATAAGATATTAAAAGAATATTAGTTAAAACATTTTTACACTCTGAAATTTCTATATAGCATGTCCCTAAAACATGCAGTGTCACTGAGTAGAGTTGGCAAGGCTAGACAGTTTAATTGACCTCAAATGGCTTGCTAATATTCTTTTGTAAAATGTGCATTTTTTTTTTACTCAATATTCTTTCATTGAATTCCCTTTGGCCCAACTATGCCACTGGAAGATTTATACACAAAAGAGACTAAAGAAAAGGAAAACATGCTTATAAAATACAAACATATTTATAGTTGCTCTTTCTCTTTTGTGGTGGTGGTGAAAGAAAGAAAGAAGGAAAGAAACAAAGGTATTGCCCTATCACTAAGAAACAGCTGAATAAATTGGGGAACATGAATATAATAATGTTATAAGAAATGAAGATGAAGAAAAAGATGATTTCAAAAAAGATGTAGAAAGATTTACAGGAGATGGTGGAGAGTGAAATGAGTAGAATCAGAAAAACCATTTGTATAATTGCATTAATGTTATGAAAATGAACAATTTTGAGGATTTTTATAAATTAATGGTGAATCATGGAGAACCAGAACAATTTATCTATAATCTCAATGTTTATCTGTCTGTATCTCTCTCTTTCTCTCCCCTCCTTACCTCCCTCCCTTCCTTCTCCCTTCTTCTCTTCCTCCCTCTTCCCTTTCTCTTTCCCTTTCCTTTCCTCTCCCTTCCCCACTCATACACATACACAAAACCAAACATACATACACAAACACAACTACATTTACTGTAGCTACCGAAGAAATTTGTTTTGATTAACTATGTATATATTTTACACACATATTCCCCATAAAAGGGAACAGAAGAGAGAGAAATAGATTTCTCTTTATTTTTTTTAATTTTAAGATGGAAGGGGTACAACAAAAGAGACCTATTGTATGTATTTTCAGTTGACTTTATTATAAAAGATCTCCTATGAAGTTGGAGTAATTTGTAAATTTTTGTAATATAAAAGTATCCCTAAATAAATCATACCCAATAAATGATTTTAAAAAGAAGCAAAATGTACAAGGGTACTAAG
This sequence comes from Antechinus flavipes, assembly GCF_016432865.1. Classification (NCBI taxonomy): domain Eukaryota; kingdom Metazoa; phylum Chordata; class Mammalia; order Dasyuromorphia; family Dasyuridae; genus Antechinus; species Antechinus flavipes. Next base: position 160,829,447 of record NC_067403.1, on the reverse strand, counting down.
ATTCAAGAACTCATATATATTTTAGGTTCTTGAAAATTTTTCTTTTCTTCTTTTTTTTTTTTTTTGTTCTTTCCCTTCCCCTCTCTCTTTTCACATAGTGAGTGCTGTGGTAAGTGCTCTGACCAAAGGAATATAAATTTTGGTCAGTGAAACCTCCTAAGATATCACTGTAGCTCTCATTGAATGAGGAACAATAGGTCCCTGGGTCAATCTCTATTTGGTCATCATTTGGGATCTGTTTGGCTCAGGGTGAAAGTAAACAGCAATTGTTTCAGTTTTGGCCAGAAACCCTGAGGGTCTGTCCCTTCCAAACTGATTTTTTTTCTGACTAGGTAAAAAAGGCCATTCTCTGCCTCATCTTTTTTTTTTTTTTTTTTTAACCTAGGCTTAATTACTGATAGGCCATTGCCTCAGTCAAACTGAAAACAGTTAAAGACCTCAGCTTAAAAAGACCAAGGTCTCCCCATAGCATCCAAAGCCATTTTTAGTCATATAGTTATCTATATTTTTGCCACTGGACTCAGATGGCTGTGAAGGATAGAGTGAGACTGGTAACGTTGCACAGCCTTCTGGCACTTAAATCTAATTTACTGGCATGTCACAGCATCACCTCCCTGAAATCATGGTCCTTGATGAGAATAAATGACAAAAAACAACAAGAATGTTCTTGAAAAGTACATTCTTATTTTCCTTATAAAATGAAATTGTCTTTCCTTTTCAAATGATAGGTGTCAGAGAACATTCTTATTTGTTACTTCAACATGCATTCAAATGATGGTTAGGCAGATCTACTACTGAAAATCATCTATTCAGCTATTATTAAAGCATTTTGCAATAATGCCAGCACCATTCATCTATTCATTCATTCAACTATACATGTTCAATCCATATTTATTGAGTAGATTAATAAGACTACTATTTTACAAAAGGTAATTAAATTATTTTGGATAGATAATGATATTCATCTTAATTGTCCATCACTGAAAACAGAAGCTACATAGATAGCAATGTACTTTATATTACTGTTCAAACTTTTCCAAATGGTCTGCAATAATATACTTTTTAGATGACAAAAATAAACTATAAGAATACCACCTGACATTCTTAACATTAATAGGGACAATGACTGTCCTAATTTCAAAATAGGTTAATAAGAATAATCCAATATGTATGTGTATGTTTGTCACATGAGTGTGTATATATGCATGTCTGTACATGCTTCTCCGTATCTTTTTCTAAATAATAATAGCTAGAATTCCCATATGTGTGTTTCAAGATTTGCCAGGATTTAGAACAGAGGCTATGAATTGTTCTCATTACTGGATCCATTTGGCAGACTTGAAAAACTGACTCTTTCCCCAAAACAGTTTTAAATTCACAGAATAAAATTCAAAAGGTTACAAAGGAATCCAAATATATCAAAATAAATCTATTAAATATTTTTAAAATGTTTATCTAGATTCACATAAACTTTTTTTTAACTTTTTAAAATACTTTATTTCTCTGTTATCACTACCAAAATTTCAAAAATGAGTTATTCCCTGCAATTAATAGGACTAAATTTTACTGAGTAGCAATGTTGGGGGAAAACCATTAAAGAGTGATATATTCTCAATGTTTTCCCCTAAAGTTTCTCTTATATCAAAATAAAATCATGAAAATGTTTCATTATACAGAATATTACAGCTCAAGAAGTACTAAATTCTCTATGTGAAAAGACAGTTAACAAAAAGCCACTGTTCCCATTAGAGAACAAATATGACCATGTCATATCTGAAACAACTGGAGTTTTTGTCCTACAACATCTCAGCACAAATCATTTCACCACAGAGACTTTTATCAGCCAGAGCTGGCCTGGGTAAGTGCCATTTTGGTTCACACGTTAACCCTAAGCTCTAAGATATCATAGAAAATACTGGATTAGAATCTCATTTCAGAGACAGAATTACAAGTATCTATATTGGGAATTTTATTTTAAACCTAAATGTATATATAGGCTTAAACCAATTCTAAATCTTACCCCAAAAATTAAAAACAGTTTTTTATGCCCCATTAACCAACTAATTTACAGAAAAAACAGACATTTACATTTTTAATGAATAAGTGTTTGATATATCAATGAAAGTATTTTATTCAGATCAATCTGTCTAATGTACATCAAGGGAATTACATGAGGAAGAAAGGAAATATTTTAACCAAAATTCCATATTTACCATTTAGTATCATTTTTCTCAAACATAATTGCAAAACATATGTCTATATGTTTTATGTATTATGTGTGTAGGCATATGTGTGTATATACACACACACATACATGTGTATATATGTGTGTGTGTATGGGTATGTGTATACATATATGTATAAAGATATATATACACACTTATATAATTTTAACTTATTATCATTATTATTATTTACAAAGAACTTACTCTCCAACTTCATGCAGGACAGGTGCTGGACAGAGTATAAAGTTCGACTGCACACTTACTGGTTTTACACCTAGAAAATAAGGTATTGATAAATTAATAAATAATGATACTATAAATTTTCATGAATTCAAATGTAAGACATGCAAACTGGATTAAATTTGTTGGAAAACCGTAAGTGTTCCAACAGAAATATGGATAGACAAGTTTCTTCCTTTTGGAAAAAAATTAGCAAAAGATGGGAAAGAGAAAGAGAGAGAAAGAAATCAATCATATATGATCAATAAGCAATCCTGACAGAGCATTCATTATCCTATTTTTATAAGAAAAATTGACACATGATGTCTGATAATATGAAATTATATGAATTATTTCCTTTTTTTCAATTTTGAAAAGACAGCCCAATATTCTCTATGAACACATAACTTTATAACAGGAAATAATGATAGAAAGGGAAATAATACAAATGATCTAAGGGAAAAAAAACTGAATTTAAAATTTAGTTAAGAATTTTTTAAAATTTCTACCAACAATAACTTTCTCTTCCCTCCTAATCATTCCTCTCCATATACATCTATATTCTTTCTTCTACTTCACTAAGATTGGTGACAACTAGTAAAATCAATCACTCTCAGTTCCTTCCTTCATTATTCAAAACTTCTCAACATCATCATTGACTCTCTCCTGATTCCCTCTTATCAAAGATGAGATCTTTCTTACTAAGATTAATTCTTCTATACCAAAACACTCGATCCCATGGGTCTTCAACTTATCCCAATATGATCTTCTCCTAATAATGTCCTTTAATTAGCCTCTCTTCATTGAGTGTTTTAAATTTGTCTAAAATTTGTCTAAAAACAAGACCTCTTAGCCCTGACCCAATTACTGTTTCATCTCTCTTTCCTTTCAAAGATAAACTTTAAAAAAAATTTATATATATGTATTCTTTACTTCCTCACTTTACATTTTTTTGTTCATCACAAAATTCTTTGTCCAAATCATAAAATATAATTCCTCTCTAGTCCTTATCTGCTTAAAGTTCTTGATATGATTGCCCACTCCCTGATATCCCAGATAATCACTAACTTGATTAGTGAGAGAGCTTCTTCTACTTTTTTTTTTCTTTAGCCACTTCTTAGTTTCCTTCTAAGACTTCTCCATATCATCCTGACCATTTAAGAGTTCTTCAAGAGACTGTCCTCAGTTCATTTCATTCCTCTTTGGCACTTACATTCTCTGAGAAGCTTTTAACTACTTTTCTATGTTGATGGCTTATAAATTTATAATTCCAATACCAATTTTTTTTTTACCTCCAGATTCATATAACCAATTGCCTATAGGATTATCTCATCTAGGTATGCTATCAGTATTTTAAGCTCAGAAAGTTGAAAAATTAGCATTTATTCCCTAAGTCTCCTACCTTCATCATGTATACCTAGGATGTCCCCATTCTCCCATATTCATGATCAAAGGGTTTTATGATTTTTCCTATTTATTATATCCAATCAATTACTAAGTATTATTTTTTCTGCTTCTTAAAAGTCACTAGGTAGGACAGTAAATAGAATGTTAGACCTAGAGTCAAGCTCAAATTTTGCCTCAGACACTTAGTAGCTAGGTTCTTTTGGATTACATTACATTGTTTTTAGATGATAAAGGAAAACTTTGAACAATAACAAAGTATATTGCTATCTATTATTAGGTAGCCTCTGTTTTCAGTGATGAGCATTTAAAATGAATATCATATCTATTCAAAAGAATTTAAAAAGCAATTGGTCAATTGTCCTCTATCTTCTCAATATCTTCACCTGTAAAATGTGCATAATGTCAGAACCTACCTACTCAAAGATATTGTGAAAATTAATGAAATAATATTAGCAAAGTGCTTAGAACATTGTCAGGCATATAGTAAAGTGCTTAATAAATGCTTATTTCCTTCTGTCTCTCCTTTCTTTCCCTTTCCTTTCTTTCCCATTCTTTCCTTCATTCTTCCTCCTTCTGTGCTTTCACCTTTCTTTATACATACTGGTACATATGTGTTTCTGTTTGTCTGTCTGTGTGTGTCTCTATTTCTACACATAGAAATCACCCTAATTCAAACCTTTATCACTTCTCACCATTACTGCTTCAATAATTACTGACTCAGGTCTCCCTCCCTTTAATCATTCCCCCACACAGTTTCCACAATGAAATATCAAAGCAAAGATCTGACAATTAAACCTTGCTTTAAAACTTCCAGAGCCTAGTGGTAGCTCACATATATAGTCTCTATGGCTGAAGAAGATAAAGCTGGTGCATTGCTTGAGTTCGGAACTTCCAAGGTAAAGTGGGTTATCAGTCAGGTACCTTTATCTGTAAAGGGTTCTTCTCCAATATGGTAAGTCCCCATGAGAGGAGTGAGCATCACCAGCCTGCCTGTCTAAGGAAGGCCAGAATAACTTAGGTTACAAAAATGAAGCAAGTTATTTCCATATCAATCACTATTGGGAGGTGACCCACAAGTGAGGATTTCCACTGCATATTCAGCCTGGATAATATGGAAAGAACCAGTACATATATGTTTTGATTTCAGCATAAAATGTGTTAAACATTTAAAGCTTCTTGACAGTTCCAATGGAGCAGTAATGAGCTGAACCAGCTACACCCAGTGAAAGAATTCTGGGAGATGACTAAGAACCATTACATTGAATTCCCAATCCCTATATTTTTGCCTGCTGGCATTTTGGATTTCCTATACAGGCTAATTGTACAATATTTCAGAGTCCGATTCTTTTTGTACAGCAAAATAACGGTTTGGTCATGTAAAAAAAAAATAAAGCTTCTTGACAATCTGGTTCCAACCAATATTTCCAGATTTATTCCATATTAGTTTCTTTTACATGCTCTATACTCCAGATAAACTAGTCCACTAATTGTTCCCTGGTTATGACATTCATCTTTTGTCTATATGATTTTGTATTTTGTCCTTACCCCTGCATCATGAAATACTTAGCTTTCTCTATATCTCAACTCCTACACAAGATCTATCCCCATCCACAGTATTGGCACATAGAAGTTTACATCGCAAATGCTTTTGGAATGTTGAATGAGTAAGGGAGATTCCAAAGCTTCATAATGTAGTTCTTGCATCATTACTAAAACAAGCATAAATCAAAATAATAAAAATAAAACTATTTACCTAAGAGATTTTGGACTTTAGGAGTTCCAAAGAGAAAGGGATTATTTTTATTCTGATAGACTACGGAAGTCAAAATTTGGCTGAGAAGTTAAGAGATGAATCTGTTCACAAACTCATTTGAAGCTGACTTGTTTAATGCCATACAAAGACTTTTCTTAACATTTCTAAGTCCTATAAAAAGGACATGCTTATTTCATGTCTAATTTATCTAGTTAATGGACTATTCAATGTAACTTTAAGAGTGATATTTTAGAATCAAAATGGTGAGGCTAAGGAATTAAATAAACAACAATTTCAATATTTTGGAGCTTCACCAGTAACCAATTAGTACCAACAGAGAAAAAAAAAACATTATGTCTGGATATTTTCAAAAACCTGTGCCAGACAGCAAAAGTAACCCAGTTGACACAGAGCATAAACTTGCAGCGAGCAAAAGCCAGATATGGAAAAATGTTTTAAAGGGTCACAGACCCACAGGAAAAGTCAATCAAAGGTCATATAAATTTTTAAAAAGCAACTTAATTTAACTAAAACTTCTTTTGATATACACCTTATACACACACATGCACACACACATGTGTGCGCGCACACACACACATATATGTACACATAAAAAAAAAGATAGGCAAAAAAGAAAAATTAACAGATAGGAGGATAAACCCTGAGGCTATCAATTAACATTCAGAGCTATATTGTGTTTTTATACCTAGAGACATCATTTTTCTGAGTATTTTTAATAACAACTGCAAAAAAGTAAATTAAGGGCTAGATTCTTCCAGAATCTAAAGGTCTCCCTTCTCTGAAATATATGAAATTGTCTCTGAAAACAATACTTCATATTTTGTCATGCACTCAAATATAATAAATAAGAGATAGCTTCCAGTGATAAGAATAAGAATAACATGCAACTAGTTGACATATGTGATATAGATTAGCATCAATTAATCAAATAACAGTAGATTAACCACCTACTATAGTTCAAAGACTGTGATAAGCACTGAAGATATACACACAAAGAATAAAGCACTCCCTACTCACAAAGACTTTATAATATAATATGAAGGCAAAAAAAGATATCAATATCCATAAAGAATGCAAATAAATATGAGGTAGTTAAATAAAGGGGAGTTTGGGAAGGAGGACACTAGAAATAAGGAGACTCATAAAAGCAGGTGGTATTACTCTATCATAAAGGAAAAGTGAGATTCTAGAAAGTAGAAAAAGGAGTGCATTCTACAAGTATAAGGCATGGCCAGAGCAAAGGTACATAGACCCTAGAGATGACTTTACTGGTTTCTTTTATTATTTTTATATTATACATATATGTGTGCATATGTATATAATTTTATTCTATTTTATATTTTGTTTTATATATGTATGTGTACATATGTATTTGTGTATAGATATATATTTGTCCCAACTAATATTTCCCAATGACTCTTCATTTCATAGTGCTTTTCTTCTATTAATTATTTCCTATTTATCATGTATATAGCTTGCTTTATTTATAATTGCTTGCATATTATCTTCCTCTTTAGAGTGTGAGGAACTTGAAGTAAAGCTTAAGGATAGAAATTGTCTCTTGCCTTTTTTTTTTTAATCTCAGCACTTAGCACGTCATTTGGCACATAATACATAGACCCTTTACAAATATTTATTGATTGATTGAAAAGGAAGTACCATGTGTGAGGAACAGAGAGTTTAATTTAACAAGGTCATAGAGTATAGGAGTTAGAAGCAATATCTAATGGAACTAGAGAGGGATTTGAGAATTTGAAGGCTAGTATTAATGATTAAAGTTGCAATTTGCTTACAAAAAAGTCAGGGGATAGGATCAAACTCTGGATTCAAAACAAAAAAAAGCAAACATGTTAAACAGAATTTGTGTGTGCCTGTCCTTTGAAAACAGCTTTAAATATCTGAGTCTTAAAATTAGAAGTTATGCTAAAGATTATCTCTTCAACTACCAACTGCAGGAATTACTACACTGGAGTCAATGAAGAAAGGCTTCTTTTTCTTCACAAGTGGAAAAAAATATCAATATACCATCTCTTTCTAATAAATAGGAATTTTTCATGACATTTCATTCTGTTTTATTCTAATACAGAAGTAATTCTGGAATGATGAAAATACTTACTCATAGTATATGTTTCATTTACAATAAAGGTACAGGAGGCACTTTCACTTCTGCCCACTGCAAACCCTCTTCCTCTCAGCACGATTTGAAATTCCTCTAAAAAATAAAATGAAAATAAACATTTTTCATTTCAATATTTTTAAAAGTTAGCAATAGCAAAAGACAACTGAAGTATTAAGTAGGCAGGTTTAAATGTCTTCATGTGGTGATGATGATGTCTTGCCAGGTATTTTTATATGCTTACAAATGTCTTTTTCAAACCCCACAATATCCCCGGGAATAGATATTATTATTATCTCAATTTTACAATTAAGTAAAAAGTGAGGCAAAAGGTAATAGTGACTCACACAACTAGTAAGTGTCTGAGGCCTGATTTGAATTCATGGCTTATTAATTCCAGGCTCAGGATGGTATCCACTGTGCCATCTAGTTACCCCCATAATAATTAGCAATATCAAAATAATTCCATTTCTATACCAACAAAATCTTTAGATCCTCAGTGAAATAGCCAATAATGACACAATGCTTTTAAAAAAAACTAAAAAATATTAAATTAAATTGTAGAGTGGCAGTGACCTGGAATTCTTGACAAGTCCAAGATCTGGCAAGCTGAAAACCAAGCACTGAGTACTGGTTCAATGATTGGCTAGACTTCTGTTATTTGTACACAGCCCAAACTAAACCCAAACAAACTCATTGCCAGGTAAGCCACAGAATGATACCTTTTACCATTAAAGCAAACTGAAAAATTACCAACTGACTTTTAAAGAGGTTGCCAAAAATGTCTTTGGAGGAATTACATCACTGAAGTTGCACATCTTTGAAATACTGAAAAGTATTTGTCAAGTGTTGACTAGTTAGTAAAACTGAACTGAAATCATCAACGCAGCAACTATTAGCCAGAGAGGAAATAAACTTCTCTGGGTTCCCTTCTAAATAATAACATCTGGGATTCATATAGTGATTCATGGTTTGCAATATTTTTCGCTAACTTACGTGAACTCATTCAAGCATTTAGGATAAGAGTTCTTAACTTTTATTGTTGTTATAAATGTACAAAATAAAATATATCAGATTAAACAGGAAATTAATTACATTGAAAAATATTTTTATTTATTTATTTTTTAAATAATTTTTTATTGACAGAACCCATGCCAGGGTAATTTTTTACAACATTATTCCTTGCACTCACTTCTGTTCCAATTTTTCCCCTCCCTCTACTCATCCCCTCCCCCAGATGGCAAGTAGAAAAAAAAATTTTTTTAAATACCAAAGTCATGGACACTAAGTTAAGAATCCCTGCTTCAGTGAACTAATATTTTTCTGGCTTGGATCCACAGAGAAAGTAAACTTTGAGTCCTCTCTAGACATGTAATAGGTGTGCAACAACTTAACTTTGGGAAACTTAACTCCTCAGTTTCCCAAATAGCTTTCTAAGACCATAATTTATAGGAAAGATGCTCATTTATGCTGATAAGAATTGTTTCCACACAAGTGAAACTACTTTGGATCAAAACAGATTCCCTGTGAGAAATATTCAAAATTTCACCAGTTTCAAGTCAAGTAGCAAACAGTTAATCTACCCAGAAGATATGTAATTCCTTTGTCCTTTGATCATCGAACTTTGGTCTATTAGACCATTACTAATGACTGTATTTAGGTAAAAAGCACTGGGCTAATCTTTATAAAGTAGATAGTAAAACAAATAAAAGCAATATTTTAAAATATTTTCGAAAATATTTGAATTGTTACTAGCTCTAATTATATGGATAGCATGTCTACATCACTAAATTAGTAATCAAAGACTTTTTATTTGAATTTTGGTTCCATCATATTGTGTGTGTGTGTGTGTGTGTGTGTGTGTGTGTGTGTGTGTATAAGGGTTTCATCACTTCACTACTACAGGTCTTACTTTCTTCATCTTTAAAATGAATGTGGTTGATGACTTAGTTTCCTTCAGAAAGTATAAATATACATAAATAACTATTAGTAAAAAAATTTAAACTAGGAAATATTCCAGGGATATGATTCATACAGTGAAGTTGCTACAAATGGTCACAGATATGGAACAGCAGACAATATAATTAAATCTGATAACACAGCACATCATTTGTAAGAATTAAAGGAAAATAATGATCCTTTCCCTCTTTTCATCAAAATTTTATATCCCTAAATATTAAAGATAAAGAAAACTTCTGTTTTAATTTTTTCTGAACATGTGATTTCACCTATCCTAAAACATTCTCTCCAAATTGGAAAAATATTAATGGTCATATTCTTGTCAATAGTACCTCCTGCCTTCCCGATACTTGTGTACAATATATATGGTTTCTGTCAAATACTGTTCATTCTAAGTTTTAATTATTTTTCCTATAAGCTATCTATTTAATACTCTATACTAATATTAATACTTAAAAAATGTTTCCCATCATTATCACTGGGGCTGTCCCTAAGAGGACTGAGAGCTTTAGAGCTAGCATTGTTGTTGAGGAGATACAAGGGAAGAAGGTAATCAGTAGAAAATAATACTTGTATGCCCAAATATACTCCCTATTTACATAAGATGATATAAGGTTAAAAAATATTTGAGGTAAGCTTAAAAGATTAGATGATTCACAAAACAGAAAGATAGTCCCAACAACTTTGCACAAATGATGGAAAAGTAATTGCAGAAATGTAAATCTGAGATATACTTCTTTTCTTCCTAGGAATGCCTCCTTAAATTATTGTCCAAAAGTCCATCATAACTTTTCAAAGTTTGGGGTCAAAGAGAAGTGCCCTGATCTGCTGCAATAGGAATGACTGTTATCTCCATGTCTATCTTACAAAACTATATCAAAAAGCTTAATATATTGTGCCATAGAATAAAATCTTAAAAACATAATAAATAATTCATGAAGCCTAATGCACTATTTAGAGCTGGAGGGCACTTTCTTTTTCTATTGCAACTACTTCATTTTACATATAAGAATACCTTTACCTAGGAGATAACTTGAAAAAATTATGTGGGTAAACCTCTTCTCCAACAGAACTGAGCTAAGGTGCTGTAGCTCCAAATCTGACATTTTTCCACTGTACATTTTTTAATTTAATGAATTATTTTGTTTATTTATTTTATATATTCTTTAAAATATGCTTGAATTCATAGAAATTTGCCTAGGAACAACCAGCAGGGATAGTGGCTAGAATCAAATGGGTTCTTTCCATGCTGTTGGAAACTATAAAAGCCAGAGACTGAATTGCTCATCAATTCAAAGATGATTAATGTGCACCTTCATGTGTCATAGAATGTTATAAGGCACATGTTTATTTTTTAATTTTGAATGAATTAAAATCAATTTTACTTCAATAATTAAAGAATTTTATAAAACTACTAGAAATATGAGCTTCTTAGGTTCCTTGAAACCAGGGTAAGAAACTACTATTTTGACTATTAATTAAAATAGTAACTTTCCAAATATCAAGACAAGCATCTTTTAAAGCAAGTATCAAAATGATGATGGGTAAAATGTAACAAGTTCTTCTTTTAATGATTAGTTAGAAATTATTGTGTCTTTTAATTCTTACCTTCAGTCAAAATAATCAGATTGGTGAAAGGCTTCATGTATATGCTATATGAGGATCAATCAAAGATGCTGCAAAGGTTTAACTTGGGAAGACTCAAGGATTCAAGGATAGTCATCTGTCTATATCAGAAAGGACATCATGTCTATCTATATCTGAAAGGATATTTATGTGAAAGAGAGTTTTAATTTTTTCTGTTTGACTTCAGAGAGCAGAATTTGGAACAATAGGTGGAAGTTACAAAGAGGAAGGCTTAAGATTAGTAGCAGGAAAAACTTCCTAACAGAGTTCTTCAAAAGTAGACTTCTTGTTGTTCAATTGTTTTTCAATCATACTTGACTCTTCATGACCCCATCTGAGGTTTTCTTGGCAAAGGCACTAGAGTGGTTTGCCATCTCCTTCTCTAATTCATTTCATAGTTGGAAAAACTGAGGCAAACAGAGTTAAGTGACTTGCTCAGGATCACATAGCTAGTAAGTATCTGAGGTCAAATTTGAATTCAGGAAAATGACTTTTCCTGACTCCAAACCTAATAACACCTTATCCATAGTACCACCTAGCTACCCTTGCAAAAGGCAGTGGGTTCCCTTTCACTGAAGCTTTTCAAACAAAAACAAAGATCTTATGTGGAAAGAATTGGACTAGATGGCCACTTAAGTCTTATGTAACTCCAAAATTCTGTAATTATGAAAATTACAACTATCCAAAATGATGAGTTTGAGAGGACAAACTATTAAATGGAACTTAGCTATTTTTATTTCCAACTAAGTTTCAAAATTTTTATTTTACTTTAAATACAAACTTTAAGATACTTACGGCCCACACAGACACTTGATGGATCCAACTCTAATATTTCTGTGCATGATTTTTCTAATATCTACAAAAAAGTAAAGTAATATATAGATGAAATTCTATAATGATCATGACATTTTAATATGACAGATAATACTTAGATTTTTAAAATTTTATAAATAAAAAAATAAAATAAGCATTAATTAAGCGATGCTAAATACTTTTACAAAAATATCATTTTCTGGAATGAAAGAAGGAAGAAGGGAGAGAGGGAAGGAAAGAAGGAAGGAAGAAAGCATTTATCAAGTACTTGATATGTATCAGGCACTAAATCAAGTGTTTTACAAACATCATCTCATTTGATTCTCACAACAACCTTAGGAAGTAGGTGCTTTTATTATCCTTATTTTACAATTGAGAGTATTGAAACAGGCAGGGTGTAGTAACTTGGCCAGGATTAACTAGCTAGTAAGTATTTGAGGCAAAATTTGAATTTAGGCTTTCCTGGACTCCCTAGTTGTTGAGAATATTTACTTTAGACATATTTATGATGCTTTCACTTAAACTTTTTATTGTGCTAAGATACATTTTAAGTTCTTATACTCCATGTCCAACATAACCATAAGAAAATAAAACTATACTCTATCTGGTCAATATCAACAGTAAGAAAAGTGCCAGCCATCCCCAGCAATCAAGTCAGGTCAACAAACTCTAGTAAACCAATCGCAATCCAAACAGATTGTTTTTCACCTACAGATAAAACCCGAATCTAATAAATTAATGACTATTATCTTGGCCACAGAGTTTTTATTCTACTTTCTGGGCTCAATTCCCTTGGATAATAGTCCTGAGGCATGATCCAAATATGACTTTCACAAAACACAGAGACTGTATCTTGTACACTTGCATCCTCTCCCAAAGAACATCAGGACAGAAGAATGACTCAACTGAGTTCCTCCAGAAAAGAGTGACCATCATACAGGGCACAAGACTCCAAATTAAAAAAAAAAAAAACAGCAACAAAAACACATGATGAAGAAGTTGTTTGGAAAGAATGAAACAACTCTTGTTTTATTGCTGGGGTTGCTTTGTACTCCAACATCATAAATTCCAGATGATTTCTTCTTGCCATAAAACAGATAACCCACAATAGTTTCCAAGCTTTTCATACATGAAACTGGGAATTAAAGTAGTAAAGTATGTCCTTTGAAACAAGTGGAAATGAATCATTTACCTCCAAAGCAACTGCATGGAGACAAGTCTACAAATATGTATTCATTTGTAAAAATAACACCTGTTAGAATTTCTCCTAAATGCATCCTTCATATTTTTCTAACTGAAGTTTAAATGATAGCGATTTTAAAAGATTAAATGAATAAGCTTCTGTACCTAAAAACACAAGTTTTGTAAAAAGAAGTGATAAATATGATTTAAGGAACACAAAAGGCTTTCTGTCCCTTAAGTATCTCCTCCAGGGACTCATTAAACATGCATGTTTTCTAGGCCAGACAACATTTTAAACATCATCATCTTCTAACACTTTAAGACAAATTAATTTCTTAGAACAGCCACTAATCATTAGGAAAAGATTAGAAGTAAAGAATCCACTGAACAACTCAGAGAGCAAGAAAGTGGGGGAGAAAAGGATCCCAAGAATAGAAAATTGGGGTTAAAACATATTTACAGTAAAGACATCATAGATATATTGGTAGAGTGACTAATAGGAGCAAATAAAGTTAAATGAGAAGAAATGAACCAGTATACAAAGAAAAAGGTAATGTCAAAAATATAATACAAATTAGAGCCCACATATCAAAAGCATTTATAACAAAGGCAGCAATCAAAATCAGTCAAAGAAATGATGTCAAATGACAATGGAGTAAAATTCCAGGAATCTACACTCTAGCTCAGATAAGCAGTTAAAAAATGGCTGAAAATATTTTTTAAAAAATGAAGTCAGAAATTAGTCATTTTTTTCCTTACTGGACATATGATTTCACTGTCTCGCATATCAGTGAGGAGTTTCCTCTACCAGTGTAAATCAAAAGCTATTCTCCAACTTCTTTAAGAGTTGCATAGACCCATGAGGGATTAATGAATTAAAAAGAGTTACAAGGCCACTGTATTTCAAATATAAGAACTCAGGTCCTCCTGACTGCTGGCCAGCTTTCTATCTACTACATCACACTGCCTTAAAAGAAATAAATAAAAACAATTAAGAGAAAATAAGGAATTTGGAGGGGAAAAAAAAGCCAGAATATCTCTAAAATAATAGATTTTCAATAAAGAAAACAGAATAACATACCAATGCAAAATGCAAAGGTAGAAGGAAAACTAATTTAGTAAAACCAAAATATAGTAAGACTGAAAGAACTCATGAGGTCTTACAAATTAAGAACATAAATGAAAAGAGAATGTGAAAAGGAAAAACTATTAATAACAGGCTGCAGGGGAAAGAAATAAAAAAAACAAACAAAAAACCTATAATATACTTCAAGAAATCAGATACAAAAATTCTTCATATATTTAAAGAAGTTGGCAAAGTATATATATTCAAGGAAATTCATGCAATGAGAGGAAAAACTACATTCACAGAAAATTATAATTAAATTTTAGATTCATAACATTAATTTTTGTAAGGCAAAAGAAAAAAACTGTCACTTTCAAATGAATAACAATCAGAATACCACAGGATTAAACCTTTTGTATGTGAATAAAAGGACAATTTGCAATATAGAATTTCAAAATACAAAAAACAGCTACAACCCAAAATAAAATATAATACAAATTAGAGCCTACATATCAAAAAAAAGTAATTGGACATTCAGTAATAGGAAAGATTTTAAGATGTTCTTGAAAAGAACCAAGAGATAAGTAGAGAATTCAACTCAGATGCATAGGACTAGGGAACCAAAACTTCAAAGGGATAATGGAATGATATCAATGGGGCAAGAGATGTGGGAAAGATAAAATTGAGGATCTGAAACCTCGCCCCCCCTCCCCCACTTAGATTAAAGGGACTTTTCAGTGTATCTTGTCAAGAAATATATAAACTAAAGGAACCTTATTGATAATATATTTTAGTTGAATTGGAAATCATGAGTAATTTTTCATTTTAGCTTCATCCCTCTAATATTTGATTCTCTCTCTTCTCTACCCTTCTGCTGTAGTTTCCAAAATTTACCTTCTACTGTTAACAAACTGCCCTTCATATTAGATCTGTGTATACTCACAAAGAAATTACTTTGCACATACTTGTTTATTTGTTTATTATTTGTTTATACGTATACACAATGTTGGTTTCCCCATGCTATGGAACAGCAATTGGTCTCAATCTGACCAAAAGTTTGACACTCTTGCTATAGAATATAAGCATGTCACTGAGGGCAGGACTTGTTCTTTTCATCTCTGTAAATGTAATACCTGAAAAACAGTAGGTATGTAACAAATGCTTAATATAATTGAAATGGCTTATCAATCTTTCAGATCTGGGAAGCAAACATTTAAAATAATATAGGTTGAAATGACTGTCTGAATGAAAATGCTTATAAAGTAATAAAATTATGATTCCTGCTCTTAAACTCTTTTTAACAGCTGAATACATTGAAAGGGCTATACAGTTGTTAATTCAATTATGATATCAGGATTTAGAAAAGTAGAAGGGAAGCTATGCTTGTACAAAAAAGCATCTAGTCTTACAATTAATTATAAATTCTGAAAACACAAAAACCCACGGTTTAGGACAAATACAGATGGCTAAATAGATTTCCTACTGCAAAGAAATCCAAAGAGATATGAGACAACTCATGCATCATTAGTAAATAAATCTCGTTTGTAATTTCACATTTAGTATTTAAATTTTATCAGTTCTTTATTACATTAAGAAAAAAAATTAACTGTTTATCCTACTCTTATTCAAAGAAAAGTAGTCTTTTTTTTCACTTTTCAGCTGTTCTAATTCATTTTATATTCATGTTTTATATTACTTTATTATATTTATATGATGCTCACAGAGTTAAGAAAAATCTACATTATTAACAACAGCAGCAATAATTAGATGTTATTAAGGAAATAATAGGTCAAATGTTAATTTGTTGCAAAAGTTCAAGTGAGCCTACTAATCCTGAGTTTAAATTTTTGGAACAATAGCAAGTACAATAATCTTCCACTCAAGAAAATATATTTTTGAGTCTAGTTGTTGACCAATACACACCTGGATTGCTTTTAAATAAGCATTTCTCTAAATATGGGTAACCAACAGAACAACAAATCTGTTTGGTACTTCAAATTCTTTAGGACTCAATACTCTGACCTCAAAATAACTTAATTATTTTCTTAAAAGTCCCTTATTGAATACAATTTTTCTAAAAATGTATGGCTTTCTTGTTTATATTTAATTAGAGCTGTCTGAGGAAGTATTCAAGTTCACCATTATTAAATTTTATTGTTTTGAAAAATCTTAATTTGGCTAACTTTTCCTTTAAATATTAAGACTATTAATCATCCAATAAATACATATTTAGAATTGATATTATATCATCTAAAATATATTTACATATAATGTAGTTTCCAGGTTTGTTCCCTTTAATCAAGCCTATTTTACTATTGCTGTGTCTGAGATTATGATTTCTACACCTGCTTTTTTATTTGAGCTGGTGGAAAATTGATTTTTCTACTTTATAATCTTTCCATTTCAAGTTTACTTCTTGTAAACAACATAGTCTCTCAATCAACCCAATTCTAACTTTACATTCTTAATCTTGTAATCATCCACAAGTATTCCACTTTCATATTCTGGAACTACTACTCTCTGTGATAATAATTTTCTATTATCTATTCTATCTTTCTCCAAACCTTTTTTACTCCTGAACCTATTTTTCTTCTTCATTTGTTCAATTGTTTTTCAGTCATGTCCAGCTCTGAGACTCCATTGAAGTTTTCTTGGCAAATATACTGGAGTAATTTGCCATTTGCTTCTCTAGTTTATTTTATAGATAAGGAACTAAAACAAACCATTAAATTACCTGTCCAAGGTCACAAACAGTCTCTGACACAGGATTTAAACTCACAAGGATGAGTCCTCCTAACTTCAGACCCAGCACTTTAAGCACTTCACTACAAAGATATTTCCAATTCCTTCCTTTTCAATAGTTTTCTAGACTAAGTCCTAGTTATACTTTCTTCTCTTCCTAGTCTTGAATCCTTCGAAAACTAAGTCAGGTCTACCCTATTACTCATGAATCTCTTGCTCCTCTGTCCTACTAACATGTTCATGTCTGCTTGTGCATTTGCTTTCTCACTTTATTCTTTCTTTCATAAGCTCTCTTTGGAAGATGAGAATTTATTTTGCATATAATCATGTCTACCTCATCTATTTTCTCATTTATGTTACTCTTTCCTCTCTCCCAATTGAGTCTCTGTTGAAATTAATGTATTTCTATATCAAGCTGTGAGTGTGTGTGTGTGTATTCAATCCTCCTTTGTTCAGTTCAGATGGAAGTGGGGCTCATGTGTAGCCTATTTTTTATACCATTCTCCATGTTTTTGTTATCTTCCTTTCAGGCCCATAAATTAGGGGTTTAATCCTTTTTTTATCTGATGCAATTTCTTAATCCTTGCAACTTAAACCAGGCACATTTGACCATATCATCTTACAAGCATATCCAGCATTTCTCTATAGTCTCTGACATGTAAATCAAAAAATGTAAACTCTTCAACTTGCCATTTAAAACCATTTGGAATCTAGCTAAAGTTTCTCTTTTGATCATTACGAACAGTAACAACAACATTGTGGGATGATCAACTATAATATACTTAGCTCTTCTCAGCAATACAATTATTAATGACAATTCCAAAAAACTCATGATGGAAAAGGCCATCCACATCAGGGGGGGGGGAGGGGCGGGAAGGAGAGAAACATGGAATCTGAATGCAAATCATGAATTTTAAAATGCAATAAACGATTTATCTTTATGCATTTCATGAACTTTAAAATTTAATAAATGAATTATCTTTTTCCCCCGAATATCTTGACTGAATGCAGATCAATGCATACTATATTTAATTTGGGGGGGTTTTTCATTTTGTTTTTTTCTTTCTTATGGTTTTTCTCTTTTATTCTGATTCATTTTTCCCAACATGACTAAGGCAGAAATGATTATACCTATATAACTCACATCAGATTGTTTATTGTCTTTGGAAAGAGGAGGGGAAGGATAAAACTGTGGAACTCAAAATTGTATAAAATGAATGTTGAACATGTGTGTGTGTGTGTGTGTGTGTGTGTGTATAGTATATATGTATATATGTAATTGGTGTGTGGAATAGAGAGATAGAGAGCTAAAATGAAGAACTTACAGGAATATGTGAATTCTTTTTCTGTATTTTATTTTTATTATTTCTATGTTTCCCCTATGACCTACATAATATGTGCAGCTGAAATTTACTTGAGCCTTGGCCATCTATAAACATATTTACTGCACTGATGACATTTATCAGTATTTGACATTTATCTATATTTAGTCTATTAGCTTGACCACTGTCTTTCTGAAGCCAGAAGGCCTGATTTTCTGTTTCCTAGAAATCAGGTGATTTCTGTAAGAGAAACCTTCCATTCCAATCTCTCTGGATAGCAGCAACCAATTAGAAGCCTCTCCCTCACCTCCCTTCTCAATGCTCTCTTACTTGTGATGTAATCTCTTGTATAAAAGCTGTGTATCTTTATCTTTACTACTTCTTTAGCCCTCCTACCATGACCATGAGCTTTCTCTTTCCCTTATCTCATGATGGAACAGCTCATCCTCCAGAGGTTTTAATAACAACCTTTCTGCTTTCTACTGAGTGATCTTTGAGTAATCATTTTGGGGAAGGGATTTCTACATCCCTCACATTGGGAAAAAATAAAATACTATTAAGTGGAAAAATAATAAAAAATAAGATTTCTCTTTCCAGGCTTACTGCAAATGCCTTTCCTTCATGTATTCTATATTCTAGCTACATCTATATAGAGAGCTTGGCCTTCGCAAGCAGAAAGAAACAAAAGTGAAGCTAGGATGAAAGATAATGAAGAGAAATTCTGTATGATATGAGAAGGGGAAAGAGACATCTTTGTCTCCAAGAAAGGTCTCAACATTTTTAATGTAATATGAAGCAAAGTTCTCAGATGAAAGAGGATTAACAAAGGGGGCTTGAAGAGAGACTACACGGTTTAGAAAAGCCATAGTAAAAATTGAGAGATCAAATAAATTAGCAAAGAATAAAGTGAATGCCTTCCAATAATAAGGGTTCATTTAAGTTTAGATAATACAAACATAGTAAATCCAGTAAACATGGTAATTGCAGAGTATGAAAGAATATAATTAGGACTAGAAACAATGTAAAGAAAAGTTATAGGTCCAGAAGACAGAAGGAGTTAAGAAGAACAGATTAAAATAAAAGAAAGTTTAATTTTGGAGCAGGCATTTTAAGGTGGTAGGTGGAAGGTGGTAGATTATATGGAAGGTGACAATGTAGCAGGGTAGTATTTGGGGATAGGGTTGAGATGAATAGGCTAAAGGGAGAGGTGAATTCAGCATCTAAAATGAGGTTTGTTCATCAGTGGCAAGTTGTTTAAGTTCACTAGAAGTATAAAATGAGTAGAAAATGATGAGGTAACCAATAAAAAACAAGATAAACTATTATTTAAGGAGGCAGATCCACCACTGAGGTGTGTACTCTTGTCAAATGGTGATATTCTGTTCTGTAAAATCCTATGGGTCTTGCTTCAAAGCAAAATAGGAGTGCAGAGGGGTAGAGTCAAGATGGTGAAGAGCAGACAGATCTTTGAGTTCTTCCTAGCTTTCCTCAGATCAACACTAGATAAGCTTCTGAAATGGTTTTGGAGTGACAGAACACACCAATATTTGGAGTGTAACAAACTTCTAGTATAAGATATTTTGGAAAAATTGCAGAAAATATCTGTAACAATCAGACACTGGGGTGGGGCTGGGGAGCAGGCAAGGAAAAGCCAAGAACAAGTACATTACAAGGACCCAGAGCAGTCTGGTGGAAGCTACTGGGAGGCTCAAATACAGCAGTGTTGGCTACTCTGTCCTGGTTCAGAAGCCAGTGGATCAGCAGACTATCTGAGAGACATTCAAAGCAACTACAAAAGGCAAAAGAATGAGCCCCTGCAGATTAATGCAGGACTTAGCCATGCCCACCCAGCATGGGAAGGAAGTCAGCAGCACCAACTCCAGCTCCAGGGCAGAGTGAAGCTGCTGTTGCCTATAGAGGAAGCTTGGAACAATCTCCCCTTTACACTAAGGGCACTCCTCAACCTTTTAAAAATGAGCAAAAAATTAAAAGAATTCCGACCATAGATATCATTTATTGGGACAGAGAAGAAGAGACCTCAAACCCTGAGAACATTAAAGGCAAATCTTCCCCAGATGAAGCCTCAAAAAGCGATAGGAATTGATCTCCATCTAAAAGAGTTCTCTTGGAAGAATTCAAAAAGAATATTAAAAAGAGTGTTAGAAGAAAAATGGGGAAAGAAATGAAAACTTTGCAGGAAATGTGGAAAAGGAAACACAGAAATTATCTGAAGAAAACTCCTTTAAAAATTGATATAGAGAAATGGAAAAAAATGATATAACTCCTTACAAAACAGATTTGTGAAGTGGAAAAAAATATAACTCTTTATAAATAGATTCGACATAATGGAAAAAGAAACTAATTCACTGAAAAACAGAATTTGTGAAATTGAAATAAAACCTAATTTAAAAAACTCATTTAAAAGTTCAATTGGCCAAATGCAAAAGGAGACCAAAAAAGCTAACTGAAGAAAATAATTCACTAAAAATTAAAACTGAAACAAATGAAGTGAATGATTCAACAAGACATCAAAAATCAGGCAAACTAAACCCCCCAGATAAAAAAAAAACAGAAATATAAAAATACATCGTGGGAAAAACAACTGACCTGGAAAACAGACCTAGGGGAGACAATCTTAGAATCACCGGGCTTCCTGAAAACCAGGAGGGAGAAAAAAGAGCCTAGACACCATCTTTCAGAAAATCATCAAGGAAAAGTGTCCTGTTGACTTAGAATCAGAATTCAGTGATTACCTCCTGTAAGAAACCCCAAAATAAAAACTCCAAGGAATATCATAGCTAAATTTCATAATTATCAGCTCAAGGAAAATATATTACAATAAGCCAAAAAACAATTCAAATATCGATGAGTCACAATCAGGATTAGTCGGGACCTAGCAGCTTTTACTTTAAAGGAATGAAAGGCCTAGAATCAGATGGTCTAAAAGGCAAAGGAACTTGGATTGCAGCCAAGAATAAACTATCTAGCAAAATTAAGCATTGGGTATTCAATGAAACAGGTGAATTTCATTAATTTCTGATGAAAATACCAGAGCTGAACAAAAAATTTGATCTCCAAACAGAACTCAACAGAAACATAAAAAGGTAAAAAGGAAAGAACTCTTAAGAACTATATTTCTGTTAGAGATATACTTAAGGAGTGTCAGTATAATTTCATTTTATTATGATAAAATGAAAAAGAAACTAGAGATGGAAAGGGGATTGTACTGGAAAAAGAGGAAAATGGAGGTAAAATAAGGGAAATTACATCTCACAAAGAGGCAAAGAAGACCTGTTATAATTGAGAGAATGAAAGGAGGGGAACGAACATTGTGTGAATCTCTCTCTCACCAGATTCGGCTCAAAAAAGAGAATATCAGACATATGTGATTTCACAGAGAAATCTGTCTCACCTTATAGGAAAAGGGGAGAGGGAAGGGGAAAACAACGGGGCAGGATAATAGAAGTGGGAAAAGAAGTAGTAGGGAAAATGTGTAAGAAAGGAGGAGGGGCTCTCAAGGGAGAGGACTGTTTGAAGGAGGTGATGATCAGAAGCAAAATACTGGGGAGGAGAGAAGAGAGAAAGGAAAGCATAATTTGGGGTAAATAAGGTGGCAGGAAATACAGAATTAGTTATATTAACTGGGAATATGAATGGGATGAACTCTCCATAAAATGGAAGAGGATAGTAGACTGGATTAAAAGCATGAATCCTACAATATGTTGTTTACCAAAACCACATTAAAGCAGAGTGATACATACAGAGTAAAGGTAAAAGGCTGGAGCAGAATTTATTATGTTTCAGGTGAAATAAAAAAAAAATCAGGGATAGCAAGCCTGACCTCAGATCAAGCAGAAGCAAAAATAAATCTAATTAAAAGAGATAAAGAAGGAAATTATATTATGCTTAAAGATATCATAAATAATGAAGCAATATCAGTACTAAACATATATGCATCAAGTGGTATAGCATCCAAATTCCTAGAGGAAAAGATAAGAGAGCTGCAAGAAGAAATAAACGGCAAAACTATACTAGTGGTGGATCTCAACCATGCTCTCTCTCAGAACTAGATAAATCAAACTATAAAATAAACATGAAAGAAGTTAAGGAGGTAAACAGAATTTTAGAAAAGTTAGCTATGAGAGATCATTGGAGAAAATTGAATGGAGACAGAAAGGACCATACTTTTTACTCAGCAGTTCATGGAAGCTATATAAAAAGGTGACCATATATTAGGAGATAAAAACACCAAAATCAAATGCAGAAAGGTAGAAATAGTAAATACTTTTTTTTCAGCTCATAATGCAATAAAAATAACATGCAATTAAAGGTCAGGGGAAAATAGACCAAAAATTAATTAGAAACTAAATAAGAAATTAAATGAAACAATAAATCATAAACAAGAACTTCATCCAAGAAAATGACAATAATGAAACAGCATGCCAAAATTTAGAGGATGCAGCCAAAGAAGTTATTAGGGGAAATTTTATATCTCTAGATGCTTATTTGCATAAAATAGAGAAAGAGAAGATCAATGAATTGGGCTTGCAACTAAAAAAGCTAGAAAAAGAACAAATTAAAAATCCTCAATTAAATACCAAATTTTAAATTCTGAAAAATAAAGGGGAGATTAATAAAATTAAAAGAAAACTATTTAATTAAAAAATAAAACTAAGAGCTTGTTTTATGAAAAAACCAACAAAATAGATAAACATCAAAATAGATAAAAATCAGAAAAAGGAAATGAGAAAATCAAATTGTTAGTCTCAAAAATAAAAAGGGAGAACTTTCCGCCAAAGAAGAGGAAATTAGACAAATAATTAAAAGTTATTTTGCCCAACTATATCAATAAATTTGATAATTTAAGTGAAATGGAGAAATATTTACAAAAACATAAATTTCCCAGGTTAACAGAAGAAGGATTAATTATTTAAATAGTCCCATTTCAGAAAAAGAAATAGAACAAGCTATTAATGAACTTCCTAAGGAAAAAAATCTCCAGGGTCAGATAGATTTATATGTGAAATCTACCAAACATTTATAGAACAATTAATTCTAATATTATATAAACTATTTGAAAAAATAGGGAAAGCAGGACTCCTACTAAATTCCTTTTATGATAAAGATATGGTGCTGATACCTAAACCAGAGAAACAATGAGATGATTCAGCCCAGTTCAATGATCTTGTATGAAGAAAGCCATCTTCATCTAGAGAGTGGGAAATGAGTGTGGATCACAACATAGCATTTTCACTTTTTTTGTTGTTGTTTGCTTGCATTTTTATTTTTTTCTCATTTTTTTCCTTTTTGATTTGATTTTTTTTGTACAGCAAGATAATTGTATAAATATGTATACACATTCGATTTAACACATATTGGATTACTTGTCATCTAAGTGAGAGAGTTGGGGGAAGGAAAGGAAAAAAATTTGGAACACAAGGTTTTGCAAAGATGAATGTTGAAAATTATCTATGCATATGTTTTAAAAATAAAATGTTTGAATTAAAAAAAAAAAACAGGAGTGCAGTGGTATGTATTTTCTCCCAAGAACCTAGGGCACTCTGATGAGTAGTCATTGACTGTTTGTATTACTTTGTATCAATCATCCTTTGAGATAGCAATATTTTCTATGACTTCTTCTTTCTTAGAGTATTTACAGTGTGGATCTAATTTAGTCAAGTTACTTTTCTTGACTTCATCTTCTTAAATGTCATTGATCTTATAAGCTTTAAGGTTTCAAGAACTGAGGTTTCAGGGTAAATAGCAATAATTTCACCATCATTGATGAAAATAATTGTTTATAGCTGTTGTTCAGTCATTTTTCAGTTGTATCCAACTCTGTAATCCCATTTGGGGGTTTCTTGGTAAAAAAAAATACTGGAGTAGTTTGTCACTTCCTTCTCCAACTCATTTTACACATGAGGAAACTGAGACAAAGAGTATTAAAAGACTCGCTCAGGATCATACAGGTATTAAATGTTTAAGGCTGGATTTGAGCTTCCTGAATCCAAGCCCCAGCACTCTACCACTGCACTAGTTACTTGCCCTTAATGTTTCTAGAAATCCTGATAAATGTCCAGTTTCATGTGTTTTTTGGCCTTTGTCCAGTTACAGTTTTGAATACTCGTGGGATGATGTTGTTTAGTTAAATCTCAAGCCAAGTTTTCTATAGATTTATTTTCACCTCCTCTGCTTTTGCTGTTTTATGAAGTGCTAATGCTAACAATAACTCATCATACAAATGTGTTTGTCTTTTTCTAATCAATGAGATGCTTTGGAATATCTTATCTACTTCACATAATTTCTCTACATCATCATTGATATTAAGTTATTCGATGCATGCTATGAGAAATTATCTTTCTAGTAATCCTTTTTGCTTATGATTATGTACTACAGAATGAACTGATCAGCTTCCCCATGAAATTATGTTTCTTGTTTCCTTTGGGCACATAATCAAACTCTTCCAATTACTTTGTGTGACCCTGAAAAGAAAACCTGGGGAACATCCTCTCATTTAGCTGCAACCCTTTATGGACTTCTGGTTTCATGTATTGTAAGTATACTGATAAGATTGTGATTTAGGTCTTGACACATCAACATGCTACTTCACTATTCACTGGAAAAACAGTTCATATTCAGAGTAATGATTTTAAAAGTTAATGATTATAGATGGCCTAAAATGGTAATTTTTAGTATCCTTTTAACTTTTTCTGATATTCCATACCTACTTGGAAGAAACAAAAGCCCCTTTCGTACAAGATTGAGGAACAATTTAAATTTTTCTTTCTTTCATGATGTACAATGGACAACATTCAAAAGATAGCTTAAGGATGTAGCAATCATGTGTAGAAGCTGGTACTACCTAAAGAGTACATCCTGTAGCCATACTGTAAACATTTTTCTCAGAGTACTCTATAGTGAAAAAGATTTTTCATGATAAAAATGGAAACAGTCCAAATTAAGAAGCACAAAAAATTAAGAGGTTAAGATTTATAAATTATAATTTGAAGAAAAATTAAATAAAATACTCAAGTATCTCTTTGATCTCCTTTGATATATGGTCTAAAGTATTTCCAAATATTTTGATATTAGCACAAGAAGTGACTCAACTCCATCAATAAAACAGAAAACTGTTCCAAATAGTTTAAAGGATTCACCCAAATACACTCAAAAGAAAGGGTGGGATTCAAATGCAGATCTTTTGACTCTACATTCAGAGCTTTATACTACCCTATGATGCTATCCCTAGAAATATGGACATTAATGACAGCTTCAATTTGCATCGACAACTTTTCCCAGCACCACATTTTGCTAAAGCTACATGCTGAAAGTATGACCAGATCACTTAAAAAACCTCACTGTAATATGTGTTCTTATTTCTGCAGGAGATTTAGAGGTGAGGCAAGGTAACAAGAGGTTTGCTTTATCAGAGGAAGAAAGAAGGGATTTTGTTATATTGTTTATTTCAAATCCTATTGAAGTTTATTTTGTATTACATATATCAAAAAACATTTACCTTCAGTTACCTCCAAATGAAAAATTCTATCAATTCATTATTGTCAATTTCAGCTGAGGAAAATATCTGACTGAACTCATTTATATTAATGTGTAATTGATTTTAAACAGCAATACTACAAGAATTGCAATAAATGGGCATATTCAGGTTACTAGGGCCACTGCCACAGCTGCCTGTCTATATAATAATAAGCATTATAAATAACTACTTGGAAAATTTCCCCATTGCTTGCCATTTTTGCTCTGAGGGATTTATCCTTGTTGAGTTGTTTTTGTGGGTGTGGCTGGGTTTTCCCCCCATTACAGATGTCCTGAGTTTATCGGTGTCCCTCTAAATGCTTGCATTGTGCATTCTTATTCTGTGTCTAACTTGCTTCCTCTCATCTAATTGTCTAATGTCTCACTCTGCCTCTTAACCATGTCTGAGTCAGCAGGTCCTGCCTGGGACCTGATCCATAAAACACAACTAGTGAACCAAACAAAGTTGCTCTCTTCCTTTCCCATTCCCCCTCAAAGGAAGCATGGCTCCTTTGTGGAATTTGAGTTTTTAATATCTCCTATGGCTAAATGTACTCCCTCCTCATCTCCATCTATTAGAAACCCTGGCTTCCATCAAAGCTCAAGACCAACAATATTTCCTAAGTGAAGCCTTTCCTGATCCCTCCAGCTAATAGTGCCTTCCTCAAAAACAACAACTATTCTACATTTTGTATACACTTATAAAGACATCTGCTGTTTTTCATGTTCAAATATAAGCTCCCCAAGAACAAGGACTTTTTCATTTTTGTTTCTGTATTACTCAGTAATTATCACAATGCTAAGTAGCCACACAGAGAAGCACTTAAGGAGGTACACAGTAGGCATTTAATAAATATTTGTTGACTGATCAATGATGAATTTTGATGAATACTCTACTAAGATTCAACCTTACCAACAAATCCAAAGACATGAGAGTACCAAAAATACACCCCACTACAGCCCAGGGCTGCCTTCGAGATACTGTAAGCTCCAATCCTCCCAGGCCAACCTTGTATTTATTACAAGGCAACACTCCCATCTTCAAGACTGGATTTCCAGGCCCTATTTTTGCCTTCTATGAAGAAGCACCTTCAAAATTCTTCAAACTTGTAATGATCTGTCTTTAACCCCAGAGTTCCTTGAAGATATTCTGCCTGGACTCATTCTTCCATGATTTACATGCTCCCACCTCCTCTTATTTTCCCTATCCCATTGAAGCTGAGCTTGACTCAAAACCCACCTCTTCTCCCAACACCAGCTATTTAATGCTTCATCCCTATCCGTATCAGTCTTTTTTCTACCAATGCTCCACTCCAGATCTACCTGACCCATGCTTACTGGGATTCCAAATCTCCCTTTTCTATTTTCCACCTGTTCTTTACAGTTTTTGGCACTTGCTGAATCCTGTGTCTCCTAAAAGATAATGGATCACTGTTTAATATTAGTTGAGCTTTGTCTCATTCTCTCCCCACTGATGGGAACAAGGAGGGAATACCTGTGATAAGTGACAATATTTGTTTCTTCCATGACTCCTTCCAGACTACTTTTAGAAAATGTTTTTCCTCTGTGAGATTCCTTATATCCAATCTGTATTCTTTTCATTGTTCCCAAACAAATCTCATCCCCCAATATTCATTCTCCTTTTTCAATGAGTTCAGTGTTTGCCTCAAAGTCTCCATTCCAAATTTTTACCTTATACTAGGGAACTATACACATATTAACATATCCTTGAATAACCAAACTTACCAGTTTCTTAATCTTCTCCCAACTCCTCCATTCTACTTAGCTTCACACAATGATAGTCATACCCTTGAACTTGCTAGACATGTTCTATTTCCATACTCTGGAGTCCCAAGTCCTCTATCTGGTCTATCTTCTATCATTCCATCTTTGTCACTACTAAACTCATTCTTCTTCCTCACAGTGATTCCCAGTTTCTCCATGTTTCCATGTTTTTTTCCAGACAGTTAGCCTTGCTCTAGATATCCTCTTCTCCCTTTCTTCCAATCTTGACTCCTTAGTAATAAATTAGTTCAACCCTACAACTGTTCTCTATTCCTAAATCTCTTGTTCCTTTGCCCCATTGCTGATCTTGCCTGACCAAACTCTAACCCTCTGGATTACTTCCATAATTCACCTCATTCACTAGCATTTATATGCTAGGCTAGAGGCCAAGCACCACAAAGCAGCCCTAAAGTCTGTGGGTAGTAGAGACACCATGCACATCACCCTGAAGACTCTCCAGCAAAAGATCTTCAAAATCAACAGTGATCCAGTGGAGATGGTTAAAGAATTGAAGGATAATACTGAATTTGAAAAGGAGAAGATGCCTTTTTAGTAGCAGGCCAGAAATTAATTTATGAAGGCAAAATCCTCAATGAGGATACCACTCTAAAAGAATACAAAATTGAAGAGAAAAACTTTGTACTGCCTATAGGGACATATCCAAAGCAGCAGTTATTTCAGCACCATTATCAATTATAAATCAATAATCAAACCCTGCTACCACTTCTCCAGCAGCTGTGGTTCAAACCCTAATTCTTCCCCCTGCCTTGGCTCCCATCCCTACAACTACATCTATTGCAATGCTTTGTGAAACCATACCTACTACTGACCCTAAGGAAGAAAAATCTGCTGAGAAGCGCAGACTTTATGGATACCCAGAATCTCAGATTAATGAATATCATTACAATGTCTACTTCAAAGAAATAAAGATATTGTCCCATCCTGAGTAATAATCCATACTAGCTTTGCTTTGCAGATTTGGAAACAAAAATAAATAATTCTCTTATTTAGAAGACACTTATGCAAAAACCTCAACAATCTGGAACACCACTAGGAATCTGACAGTATGAAAAAAAAAAAAAAAAAGGCCTGTGAGCAGTCAGAATTGATATTATAAAGTCCACAAAGCTCATGCCCTTCAATCTTCACGCTCTCATTTAAAAGTCATTTGCTTAGTTGGTACACAGTTTTAGCCATCCTGCTTCTCAGAACATTGTTAATAGCAAGAAGTGACAATAAAGTATAACATAGGTAATATAAAAGGCAGGCAAAGGAACTAAAAGGGGGAGAGGGAAAGCATTATCATTTAATGTAAAGATAAATAACCCTGCAAACCTCAGTGATTGTGAAGATATTCTTCCTTTAGTCCCAATATAATATAATAAAAATTGATGTGCATCATGATTGCCCTAAGGCGAAGAAAGGGT
Organism: Antechinus flavipes; assembly: GCF_016432865.1. NCBI lineage: Eukaryota > Metazoa > Chordata > Mammalia > Dasyuromorphia > Dasyuridae > Antechinus > Antechinus flavipes. The sequence goes on along the minus strand of NC_067403.1, from coordinate 160,800,251 downwards.
TAAGTATATTCTGTTTAAGAAGTCAGGGAAATAAGCAATGCAGACAAGATTAGAAGGGAAGCAATAAACTGGGAAAAAATTTTTACACCCAAGCATTCTGATAAAGGCCTCATTTCTAAAATATATAGAGAATTGATTCAAATTCATAAGAAGTCAAGATATTTTCCAATTGATAAAGGATCAAAGGATATGAACAATTTTCAGATTAAAAAGTTAAAATCACTCCTAGTCACATAAAAAATGCCCTAAATCACTACTGATCAGAGAAATGCAAATTAAGACAATTCTGAGGTACCACTTCATATGTCTCAGATTGGCTAAGATGACAGGAAAAGACAATGACAAATGTCGGAGGGGATACAGGAAAACTGGGACACTAATACATTGTTGGTGGAATTATGAACTGATTTGACCATTCTGAACAGCAATTTGGAACTATGTCCAATGAGCCAAACTGTGTATACCCTTTGATCCAGCAATATTTCTACTGGGCTTGTATCCCAAAATGATCATAAAGGAGGGAAAGGGACCCACATGTGCAAAAAGGTTTGTGGCAGCCCCTTTTGTAGTGGCAAGAAACTGGAAACTCAGTGGATGGCCATCAGTTGAATAATGGCTGAAAAAGTCACAGTATGTGAATGTTATGAAATATTATTGATTGATAAGAAACGATCAGCAGGATGATTTAAGAAAGGCTTAGAGAGACTTACATGAACTGATGTTAAATGAAGTGAGCAGAACCAGGAGATCATTATACATGGCAACAACAAGATTATACAATGATCAATTCTGATGGATATGGCTCTTTTCAACAATGAGATGATTCAGGCCAGTTCCAATGGTCTTGTAATGAAGAGACCCATCTACATCCAGAGAGAGGACAGTGGGAACTGAATGTGAATCACAACATAGTATTTTCACGCTTTTTGTTGTTGTTTGCTTGCATTTTGTTTTCCTTCTCATTTTTTTTCTTTGTGATTTGATTTTTTTTGTGTGTTCAGCCTGATAATTATAAAAATATGTCTAGAAGAAATATGTAGGGGAGGAGATATGGAGAAGATAAAGAAATTTGGAACAAAAGTTTTGCAAGGGTTAATGTTGAAAAATTATGCATGCATATGTTTTGAAAATAAAAGGCTTTAATAAAAAAGAAGCTGCAGAAATATGTGATACAATAATAGAAAGACTTCTGTCTTAAATGGATAATTTTTAAAAATTGGTACTTTACATGGTGAGCATCAATTATCCAGAAAATTTACAGACGTGGCATACTTCATTTCTCTGAGACTGAATAAATGAAATGTTATAGCATCATTCTTTCAACTTTAAAGTACTGCATTTTCAATTTAAACAAATAGAGTCCTTTCAATTAAGTATTTATACATGGAATTTGAATTTGAATAACTGTTAAGTTGAATACCAATAAATGTATTTCTTTCAAAAAAAAGGAATTAAAGTATGTTGATAGGGTCAAGGAGACATTTGTTACATCATTTCAGCCTAGGCCTTAAATGTAGTAATGCAATCCTTCTACTCTTCCCTAATTGATTCTCTTTCCCTCTCACACAGTGACTCTTCCAAACTTTTTCTTTTCTCAAGCATCCCATATATTTCCTTGTCCTCACTTTTCACAGCTCAGAACTTTATCTCATGCTTTAATGAAAAAAATTGAAGTTATTATTCATAATCTCCCTTTCTCCTTCTCTGAAGCCCGTTCTAACATCATTCTCCATTTTTTCTTTCTTTATTCCAGGCTACAATTAAGAGGTTCCCCCATGCCAATACCAGTCACTCTACAGATATTCCTGACTCAATCTCCTGTCACCTTATTTAGCAAGATTGCCTCTATTATCATCCTCATTCTTTCCTTACTAACTCCCAAACAACAGCAACATGAAAAAGGCAGTAAATATAATTTACCAAAGAAAGAATGAAATATATTAATACATATTGTATGCACACACACACACACACACACACACACACACACACACACACACAACCAGATTTACCTACATGGTAAAGAAAAAATAAGGGAGGGGAAAAAAAAATCAAGAAATTTTTTTGGTAAGTCTAAGGGGAAGAAAATTTAAAGATATAGGAGAAGTGAAGGTGAAAAATTAGAAATGAAATACCAAGCAGTAAAACTCAAAACCGTTCTATAAGAGTATACATATATATATATGCATATATTTATCACAAAAAAAAATTAAGAGTGGGAGAGTACCATAAATGGGGAAACAGAAGATGATAAAACATTGAGTAGAATATGTATACTTTTATCAAAGTCCATGGGTAAATACTGAAAAGATAATAAATAATAAGTCCTAAAGTCTGTCAACAAGAAAACCTTGAGGAAAGTGGGAGAAGCAGTAGAAGGGAAGAACTGCAGATGTATGAAGGAAGAAGGTCAGTCTCAAATCAGTGTGGGGAAAAGGTCCTACTAAAGAGCATTCCCATAGGGGAAAAATATCTGCATGAATCTAACAATTCAGATGGGGATTTTACAATGGATATAATTTAAGGAGAATTGACACACTGGAAGACTATCTTCTCTAAGAAAGTTCTGTGTTTGTACAGGCAATATTATTCCTCAGAAGAAGGGAAATATGAGGGGAGGGAAGAAGAGAACAAACATTTATGAAACACCTACTTTATGTCAGGTACTATACAAAATACTTTACAAATAGCTTCTAACTCTATCTTCATAATAACCTTGTAAAGTAAACTATGATCCCCATTTTTCAATTTTGAAAAGTGAGGCAGATAGTGGCTAATTTACTCAGGAACACAATGTGTTCCTAGAACATATATGATAGAAAATATGTGAGGCTGAATTTGAAGTCAGGTCTTTCTGACAGGAGGCCCAGCACTCTATCTACTATGTCACCTAATTGCCAGCTCCTAAGAAAAGCTGACACTCAGAAAAGTAGAAGGGACCTGTCATGGCCAATGAAAGAAAAGGCAAAGTTTATGATAAACAACATAATTTCTATATTGCATCACTACTATCCATTTTATTTCCTTTATGAATATCTAAGAGTAAGGCACAAGAGAAAAAGTACTGGGGAAATTTCTTTGAAGACAATCATTAGAAATTCATTAGAATGGGGATGTTAAATCTGATTTACCATCTTTAACCCTGTGAGGAACATAAGGAGATTAAAAAAGAAATAAATAAGGATATTGACCATGAAATTGAGAATAAAATTTTAAAATAGCCAGGAAAAGAAGTAATGAAGAGAAAGAAGCATGGAAATTATTCTGATAAAAGAGCACAAAAAAAGTTTAATAAAGAATGTTCTGAGTCACTAATAATAATAGCAATGCCAATTAAAACAACCCTGAAGTTGTTCGAGCCCAACAATTTAGAATAGTCAATGTTGGAAAGATTGTGGAAATATAGCACAATATAGTAGAACTGAATTAGTAAACCTATGCTTTGAAATTATGGAAACAGAATGACCAAAATGATGATACATTGAGCCAAAGATTTTATTAATATAATATACACTCCATATAGATAAATGACAATAAGAAAGGTTGCATCTATGCCAAAATATTTATAGAAGAGCTTTTTGTGGGGGGGGGGTTTACAAAATTAAAACAAATCAGATTTCTATTGATTGGGAATTGACTAAACAAACAGTGTACATGTATATAATATAATGAATACAGAGAAGCATCAAAAGACTTATTCAAACTGATACAAAGGAAAGTAAGCAGAAAAATAGAAAAATAATATACACAATGACTACAAAATGTAGTTGGAAAGAATCTAGCAATAAATTCATTGAAACTGAATGCTGTGGAAATTATAATGACTAAGAATGGCTGCAAAAAAGAAAGGAGGCACTTTCCCTTGCTTTTTTGCAGAAATGAGAGATCACATTTTAGAATATTAAATATAATATCACATTCTTATTCATGAATTTTGTAATAATTTTTTTTCTTTCTTCCTCTTTTTTTTCTTCATCATAAGAAATGGTTCAATAGGAAGGAGGAGGGAAAAGGAATAAGACATGTTGAGAAATGATGATGTCAAATCACAAGATAACAATAAAAAAGTATGTTTAAAAAAAAAGGAAAGAATTTGGTCAAGGTCATAGAAGATATTTTGAGTCATTAAACATTTTTATTCAAGTCCAGTCCAAATGGAATTCTTATTCAAGTCATAGCTCCTTTTAGTTATTTCTATTTTTCAAAATATCTTTCTTTCATTCATGTCTGAAAGTCTATATTAGTTTCAACTGTCTCCCATGACAACGGTAGCTGAGGAATGCTTAGAGAAGCCATTTGTATTATCTTGGTTATTTGTAAGTAATACTTATGAATTTGGAGGCTGTCTCATGTCATGCAAAGTCTGAGAATAAATGTTTAATAAATATTTTTATTCATTAATTAATTAAAAATCCTAAATTATAACTTCTGGCTCTGAATCCCAAATTCCATATAAAATATCTTGCTTCAATCTAATAACTACTAGGTTTTATATTTCTTTCAGAAAACATATAATTATCCTATAATTGAAACTATCCTTATTAAAGCTTATTCTTTCTGAATAAAGCCCTAAGAAAGGTTATGGCAAAAATAAACCCTCAACTAATTTGCAAGTGCAAAAAACAAACATTTGCATCAATATGTTAATAGAAAGAAAACATTCAAACTTTTAAAAAGTAGGAATACGTACTCTTTGCTTTTAATCACATGTTACTAATTCCAGAAACAATTATATATTAGAGTATTTTCTAATACTAAAATATTTCAAATGTTCTTACTTATTAGGGTTTCTGTAGATAATCTTATGGAACTTTTTTCACAAGGATTTTGGCCAAGAAAAGATGGTTGCTCCTTATTCTCTATTTGCTTTTGGTTAGCATTAACCATGAATGTAACATTAGGAACCAGCTGTCATCATGTCCAATGTTGAATGCAGATGTTTGGCAAAACATGAAAGTGATCTCTCTGTCAATGCAAATTCTGTTGTTCCTTTGCTGTAGCTTGACTTGAATATAGCATCAAAATGAAGTTTTACCATGGATACACTTGATACATTTTAAATTAATTTGGAATGAATCTAACTGTAATCTACTGTAATGTAGTCATGCTGTATGATTATATCACATGGCTTAATTGTACACTAAATAACAAATGGCAGCAAAGTATCTTGAAGCCAAAACTGGTCAAATTTGTACAAACTTGAGAATTACTATTAAGTCAGGGATGAAATTATTCTACAAAAAAGAATACAACCGCAAACAGCTGAAGTCTCTCAGGACCTGGCCCCCCCCCCTTCCCCCCCTCAGTGACTCAGCACGCTCTGGGATCTCAGAGCGCAGGCGCAGCACAGTCCTGCTAGTGCCTCACTGCTGCCCCCTGCAGTCTGTAGAGGAAGCTCGATAACACACCCAGCCCCTCCCCCAAAGAAAGACTCCAGTTTTTTTCTGTTTTTCTTTGGTAGTTTATCTCTGATTAATAGACAGAATGAGCAAGAAGCTGAAGAGGACTTTAACCCTTGACAGCTTCTACACAGATAGAGAGCAGACTCTAAATCCTGAGGAGACTAAAAACAGGCAGTCCCCAGGTGATTCCCCAAAGGAGGAGAGCGTCTGTTCCTCAGCACAGATGAACCTCATAGAAGTGATTAAAAAGGCTCTCACAAGGGAGCTAGAAGAAAAATGGGAAAAGAGTCTGGAGAAAGTTAAAGAGAGAGTGGATAAAGAAGTAAAATCCTTGAAAAATAGGATTAGTGAACTGGAAACAGAAAACAGCTCTCTAAAAAACAAAATTGGCGAAATGGAAAAAAATTCCACAGAACAAAAGAACTCAATTGGACAATTAGAGAAAGATTTTAAAAAAGTGAGTGAAGAGAATACTTCACTGAAAATCAGAATTGAACAAGTGGAATTGAATGACTCGAGGAGACAAGAAGAATCAGTCAAGCAAATCCAAAAAAATCAAACAATGGAGAAAAATGTGAAATACCTTCTGGGGAAGACAACAGACCTGGAAAACAGATCCAGGAGAGACAATCTGAGAATCATTGGACTCCGGAAAAACATGATGAAAAAAAAAGCCTGGACACTGTCTTCCAGGAAATTATCAAAGAGAACTGCCCAGAAGTCATAGGAACAGAGGAAAAAATAAACATTGAAAGGATTCATCGATCACCCACTGAAAGGGATCCTAAAATCAAAACACCAAGGAATATAGTGGCCAAATGCCAGAACCCTCAGGTGAAAGAAAAAATATTGCAAGCGGCTAGAAAAACCCAATTCAAGTATCAAGGAGCCACAATAAGGATCACCCAGGATCTGGCAGCATCCACATTAAAAGATCGAAGGGCCTGGAATATGATATTCCGAAAAGCTAAGGAACTTGGTATGCAACCAAAAATAACTTACCCAGCGAGAATGAGCATCTTTTTCCAGGGAAGAAGATGGACATTCAACGAAGTAAGCGAATTTCATCTATTTCTGATGAAAAAACCAGAACTTAACAAAAAGTTTGATCTACAAATATAGAACTCAAGAGAAATCTAAAAAGGTAAAGATTAATCTTGGGAACTATATTTTGACTATATAGATGTATAAAGAATACATGTATACCTTGTTCTAGAAATTGATGTGGAAAGGACATTGTACCAGAAAAAGGGTAAAGTGGGGGTAGTACATCTCATGAAGAGGCATAGGAAACCTATTATATCTGAGAGAAAGAATGGAGGGGGATGAATATAGTGGGTATCTTACTGCCTTCAGAATTGGCTTTAAGTGAAAAATCTTAAGACATATTCAATCTATGGTGAAACTTCTCCCATCTCATTGAAAAGTGAGAAGGGAAAAGTGGAAAGGGAAGGAATAAGCTAAGGGGAAGGGAATACGGGAACTGGGAGGGAAAGGGGTAAGATAGGGGGAGGAACTCTAAGGAGGGGGGAGGGATACTAAAAAGGGAGGGCTGTGAGAAGCAAGGGGTGCTCACAAGCTTAATACTTGGAAGGGGGGGAAAGGGGAAAGAAGGGAGGAAAGCATAAACCGGGGTTAACAAGATGGCAAGTAATACAGAATTGGTCATTCTAACCATAAACGTGAATGGGGTAAACTCCCCCATAAAGAGGAAAGCGGTTAGCAGAATGGATTAAAAGCCAGAATCCTACAATATGTTGTTTACAGGAAACACACCTGAAGCGGGGAGATACATGCAGGTTAAAGGTAAAAGGTTGGAGCAAAATCTACTATGCTTCAGGTGAAGTCAAAAAAGCAGGGGTAGCCATCCTGATCTCAGATCAAGCTAAAGCAAAAATTGACCTAATTAAAAGAGATAAGGAAGGACACTATATCTTGCTAAAGGGTAGCATGGATAATGAAGCACTATCTATATTAAACATATATGCACCAAGTGGGGTAGCATCTAAATTCTTAAAAGAGAAACTAAGAGAGCTGCAAGAAGAAATAGACAGTAAAACTATAATAGTGGGAGATCTTAACCTTGCACTCTCAGAATTAGATAAATCAAACCAGAAAATAAATAAGAAAGAAGTCAAAGAGGTAAACAGAATACTAGAAAAGCTAGATATGATAGATCTCTGGAGAAAATGTAATGGAGACAGAAAGGAATACACTTTCTTTTCAGCAGTTCATGGAACCTATACAAAAATTGACCATATATTAGGACATAAAAACCTCAAACTCAAATGTAGTAAGGCAGAAATAGTAAATGCATCCTTTTCAGACCACGATGCAATGAAAATTACATTCAACAAAAAAGCAGGGGCAAGTAGACCAAAAAACAATTGGAAACTAAATAATCTCATACTAAAGAATGATTGGGTAAAACAGCAAATCATAGACATAATTAATAACTTCACCCAAGAAAACGATAATAATGAGACATCATACCAAAATGTATGGGATGCAGCCAAAGCGGTAATAAGGGGAAATTTCATATCTCTAGAGGCCTATTTGTATAAAATAGAGAAAGAGAAGGTCAATGAATTGGGTTTGCAATTAAAAATGCTAGAAAAGGAACAAATTAAAAACCCCCAGTCAAACACTAAACTTGAAATTCTAAAAGTAAAAGGTGAGATCAATAAAATTGAAAGTAAAAAAACTATTGAATTGATTAATAAAACTAAGAGTTGGTTCTATGAAAAAACCAACAAAATAGACAAACCCTTAGTAAATCTGATTAAAAAAAGGAAAGAGGAAAATCAAATTGTTAGTCTTAAAAATGAAAAGGGAGAACTCACCACTAACGAAGAGGAAATTAGAGCAATAATTAGGAGTTACTTTGCCCAACTTTATGCCAATAAATTCGACAACTTAAATGAAATAGAAAAATACCTCCAAAAATACAGCTTGCCCAAACTAACAGAGGAAGAAGTAAATATCCTAAACAGTCCCATCTCAGAAAAAGAAATAGAACAAACTATCAATCAACTCCCTAAGAAAAAATCCCCAGGACCAGATGGATTTACATGTGAATTCTACCAAACATTTAAAGAACAATTAACTCCAATGTTATATAAACTATTTGAAAAAATAGGGATTGAAGGAGTCCTACCAAACTCCTTTTATGACACAGATATGGTACTGATACCTAAACCAGGTAGGCTGAAAACAGAGAAAGAAAATTATAGACCAATCTCCCTAATGAATATTGATGCTAAAATCTTAAATAAAATATTAGCAAAAAGATTACAGAAAATTGTCACCAGGATAATACACTATGACCAAGTAGGATTTATACCAGGAATGCAGGGCTGGTTCAATATTAGGAAAACTATTAACATAATTGACTATATCAATAACCAAACAAACAAAAACCACATGATCATCTCAATAGATGCAGAAAAAGCATTTGATAAAATCCAACATCCATTCCTAATAAAAACACTTGAGAGCATAGGAATAAATGGACTTTTCCTTAAAATAGTCAGGAGCATATATTTAAAACCATCAGTAAGCATCATATGCAATGGGGAAAAACTGGAACCTTTCCCAGTAAGATCTGGAGTGAAGCAAGGTTGCCCACTATCACCATTATTATTTAATATCGTATTAGAAACACTAGCCTCGGCAATAAGAGTCGAGAAAGATATAAAAGGAATTAGAGTAGGCAATGAGGAAACCAAACTATCACTCTTTGCAGATGATATGATGGTATACCTAGAGAACCCCAGAGATTCTACCAAAAAGCTATTGGAAATAATTCATAATTTTAGCAAAGTAGCTGGCTACAAAATAAATCCCCATAAATCCTCAGCATTTTTATACATCACCAACAAAACCCAACAGCAAGAGATACAAAGAGAAATTCCATTCAGAATAACTGTTGATACCATAAAATATTTGGGAATCTATCTACCAAAGGAAAGTCAGGAATTATATGAGCAAAATTATAAAAAAGTCTCCACACAAATAAAGTCAGACTTAAATAATTGGAAAAATATTAAGTGCTCTTGGATCGGCCGAGCGAACATAATAAAGATGACAATACTCCCTAAACTAATCTATTTATTTAGTGCTATACCAATCAGACTTCCAAGAAAATATTTTATTGATCTAGAAAAAATAACAACAAAATTCATATGGAACAATAAAAAGTCGAGAATCTCAAGGGAATTAATGAAAAAAAAATCAAATGAAGGTGGCCTAGCTGTACCTGATCTAAAATTATATTATAAAGCAGCAGTCACCAAAACCATTTGGTATTGGCTAAGAAATAGATTAGTGGATCAGTGGAAAAGGCTAGGCTCACAAGACAGAATAGTCAACTATAGCAATCTAGTGTTTGACAAACCCAAAGCCCCTAACTTCTGGGAAAAGAATTCATTATTTGATAAAAACTGCTGGGATAATTGGAAATTAGTATGGCAGAAATTAGGCATGGACCCACACTTAACACCATATACCAAGATAAGATCAAAATGGGTCTATGACCTAGGCATAAAGAACGAGACTATAAATAAATTAGAGGAACATAGAATAGTTTATCTCTCAGACTTGTGGAGGAGAAAGAAATTTGTGACCAAAGATGAACTAGAGACCATTACTGATCACAGAATAGAAAATTTCGATTACATCAAATTAAAAAGCCTTTGTACAAATAAAACTAATGCAAACAAGATTAGAAGGGAAGCGACAAACTGGGAAAACATTTTCACAGTTAAAGGTTCTGATAAAGGCCTCATTTCCAAAATATATAGAGAACTGACTCAAATTTATAAGAAATCAAGCCATTCTCCAATTGATAAATGGTCAAAGGATATGAACAGACAATTTTCAGAGGATGAGATTGAAACTATTACCACTCATATGAAAGAGTGTTCCAAATCATTATTGATCAGAGAAATGCAAATTAAGACAACTCTGAGATACCACTACACACCTGTCAGATTGGCTAAGATGACAGGAAAAAATAATGATGAATGTTGGAGGGGATGCGGGAAAACTGGGACACTAATGCATTGTTGGTGGAGTTGTGAACGAATCCAACCATTCTGGAGAGCAATCTGGAATTATGCCCAAAAAATTATCAAAATGTGCATATCCTTTGATCCAGCAGTGTTTCTATTGGGCTTATATCCCAAAGAAATACTAAAGAAGGGAAAGGGACCTGTATGTGCCAAAATGTTTGTAGCAGCCCTGTTTGTAGTGGCTAGAAACTGGAAAATGAATGGATGCCCATCAATTGGAGAATGGCTGGGTAAATTGTGGTATATGAATGTTATGGAATATTATTGTTCTGTAAGAAATGACCAGCAGGATGAATACAGAGAGGCTTGGAGAGACCTACATGAACTGATGCTAAGTGAAATGAGCAGAACCAGGAGATCATTATACACTTCGACAACGATATTGTATGAGGACATATTTTGATGGAAGTGGATTTCTTTGACAAAGAGACCTGAGTTTCAATTGATAAATGACGGACAAAAGCAGCTACACCCAAAGAAAGAACACTGGGAAACGAATGTGAACTATCTGCATTTTTGTTTCTCTTCCCGGATTATTTATACCTTCTGAATCCAATTCTCCCTATGCAACAAGAGAACTGTTCGGTTCTGCAAACATATATTGTATCTAGGATATACTGCAACATATCCAACATATAAAGGACTGCTTGCCATCTAGGGGAGGGGGTGGAGGGAGGGAGGGGAAAAAAAAATCGGAACAGAAATGAGTGTAAATATAATGTAATTATTAAATAAAAAAAAAAAAAAAAAAAAGAAATTATTCTACAAAAGCAGTAGAAGAAAGGCTCATGTTAGTCCTGGTTCCAAACATATTTCATGCTTTGTTCTTTCAGTTATGTTTTTGGGCTATACAGTGATTCATTTCTCCAGGTGAGGACTTTCACTGCAGGACTATAAATTAGGTAACTATTTTTTGTCAAACAATAAATAGATTGTAAAGGGATCATCTTTATCAGGTAATCAGAATGTAACAAAAGGTCTATGCTATCCAAGTGTTTCATTTCTGCCAAAAGTAGGAACTAAAATGGAAAATAACAGCTTTTATCTACATGGGAATCTGGCTACCATTAAGTAACATTTTTATTCTTTTCTTTCTCTAAAAATATAAATCATATTTAAATAACAGATATAATTCTCTAAACCTGGTCATACTGTACTTAACATTAAAAAGATAGCTTAAGGATGTAGCAATTATGTTTAGAAGCTGGTACTACCTAAAGAGTACATCCTATAGCCACACTGTAAACATTTTTCTCAGAGTATTCTATAGTGAAAAGAGTTTTCATGATAAAAATGGAAACAGTTCAAATTAAGAAGCACAAAAATTAAGAGGTTAAGATTTGTAAATTATAATTTGAACATCTCCTACCCCTAGGCTTTACAGTAAAGTTGAATTAAATCTGGGTTTACTAGGTCACTAAGGAAGATTATCCATCCTTTAAATGAAGGAGAGAGAAACTTGTAGTTACAAAAGAAAACTGAGAGATGTAGTGTTTAAATATGAAAATAGTGTTTGATTTAGAGTTAATAATGAAACTTGTAACTCTTGAGAACTGTATTTTTATTAAGGCAAATAGAGTGTGTGGGTAGAAATTAGCTTTAATGTGATGATATTTTAAAGAAGTCAAGAGGTAAAAAGTATTATACTGAGAAAAGAGTAAAGGGGGAGGCAGAATAGGACAAATTATATCACATGAGGAGGTGTAAAAGACATTACATTAGGGAGAAAGAAGGAGGTGATGAGCATTGTTTGAACCTTACTTTCATTAGATTTGATTTAAAGACAATGACATACATACTCAGTTGGGTATAAGAATTTATCTTATCCTATAGAGAGGGGGGGAGTAGAAAGGAAAAAGAAAAGGTAAGAGGGAGTTGATAGAAGAGAGGGCAGATTGAGAGAAGTGGGGGACAAAAACAAAACACTGATGATGAAAAAGTGAAAGGAGAGAAAACTATAAATAGGAAGAAATACAATGGAGTTAGTAATCATAACTATGATTGTGAATAGGATGCACTCTCCCATAAAATTGAAGTGGATAGAACAATGTATCAAAAGACAGAATCCAACCATATGTTTGTTCACAAGCAACACACATCTGAAGCAGAGAGATACATGTAGGGTAAAGATTTAAAAAATTGGAGCAAAAATATATTGTACTTCAGATGAAGTAAAAAAGCAGAGGTAGCAACCTGATCTCAAAGTAAAAGGAAAAATGGATTCAATTAAAAGAAATAATGAAAGAATCTACCTCTTGCTAAAAATAATATAGACAATGAAGTAATATCAATATTAAACAAATGTGCTCCAAGTGGCATAACATCCAGGTTCTTAAAGGAAAAGTTAAGTGAGTTATAGGAAAAAATAAAAAGCAAAACGATAATAGTGGAGGTTGTAAATCTCAACTTGTGTAAATCTAAACACAAAACAAAGAAAAAAAGTTAAGAAAATAGATTTTTAGAAAAGTTAGTAATGATAGACCTCTAGAGAAAAAAGAAAAAAAAACTATCTAGTAGTAAATAAAAATATGTAGAAATAATTCAGTGAAAGAGGGTAGAGATGCTAGTTGCATAGATGAAATATTAAGGGTTGAAAAATCTATACCACAAACAAAAATTGGGAAAAGAATTATTTAAAAAATGATAAACTGGCAGGAGAACAATTTAGATCCATACTTCATATAGTGTACCTTAATAAATTTCAGTTATATGACCCAGGCATAAAAAAGGTGAAAGAAAAGAATAAGTTACATGGAATAATAATTGAAAGATGATTTGATAAGTAGATCATTGATAACAAAAAAAGAGTAATTGATTAAAATAAATTTTTAAAATTGTAACAGAAATAATGGATTCAGGGAAAATTTAAACTTGACATCTGAAATGCAAAAGAACTCATAAAATTTTTCAAAAAATTCACTCTTACTTTTCTATAAATGGTCAAAGAATATGAGAAGATAATTTTCACTAGAGAAAACTATTAATAATCATTTGAAAAGGTTCAGCAACACTAATAATCAAAACGTTGAAAATTAAAAATTTTGAAGTATCACTTTCTCTTCTTCATACTAGCAAAAAATAATTAAGAGCAAAGAAACAAACAATGCTGGTGAGGCTATAGAGGAAGGCATTTATTGCTGATGGAATTGTAAATTAGTATAATTTCATTAGAGAATAATCTAGCAGTTCAAAAATGAGTTTTCAAAATAATATATACACTGACTCAATGACTAGTGCATCTCTAGAGTTAAAAAAGAGGAACAATGGATAGAATATTAGACTAGAAGTAAGGAATAATTTAGGTCAAATTTTGCATTAGTCATTCATTTTAAGTTTTAGTTGGTTAGACTATAACAAGGGAGAGAAATGTCCAGTTCATGGGCCATATAAGACTCATGAAATCATTTGATCTGGCCCTTCTAAGGCAACTACCAGTGATAACCACCTTCTACTGCTTGAGTTCTTTGAGGTGATAATTTTGTATGGCCCATAAATGACATAAATATTCAAATGGCCCTTGGCAGAAAAAAGGTTCCACTACCCTTGGACTATAGGACCACTAAGGCCTCTTTCAGGTCTAGATCTATGAGTTGAATCCTGAAAGTATTATCTCACATATACATATACATCTATGCATGCACCAATTTTTTTAAACTATCTGTTCAAATCTTTGTCATAGCATCATCTATTATTGCAAAAACCTAGAAGTAACATAAATGTCCAACAATAAAAGAATAGTTGGACAAATTACAGTACATTAGCATTATGTACCACAATTAAGATGGACAAATGTGAGGAATAAAATGAACATGGAAAGAACTTTAGGAATTAATGCAGAACCATAAGAAAGGAATAAAAAAAAGCTGGATTAACACTAATTACAATCATATATGAGACAGTGAATGATAATGAACAGACAAAGAATCCCTAACAAACCTTGGAGAAAGTAACTAAAAGGTTATGGCATTTATTTATAAGTAAATAGTCACAATGCATGTTTAATTGATTGTATTGGTGTTTAATATTATTTTAATGATCATTAAATTAAAAAATAAAGCAAAATGGATGTGAATGTGTGGTATTTTTTATGGAACACATAAAAACATAGATTTTAATAAGTTCTTATCCTAATTAATCACATCATACTACCAGGCTCCAGCTTTAGTTACAAACAGTGTAGGGAGTTGTTCCCACAAGTTCAGGCTGTGGTAGCTGATGGCATCCATATGCCACAAATCTACATGCCAAAAGAGAACAGAGAGGGAGGGCTAGAAATGAAAGCTCAACAATAAGGAATATTGAGGAAGGACCCCATCCCCACTCAAAACTTTCTTTCGCCAAGGGGGCTGTGAAAAAGAAACAAGGATCACTTGAATCTAAAGCACTGATTAGCACTTACTGTCCCTACAACCTCATTCTATATTTAACTACTGGTAATTGGGGTTTTCTCAAAAAATAGATCATTTCTTTCTTCATATGTCCCATTTAAATTAAATGCCTTAATTATAAGAATTTCTATTAAAAATCATAGACTTTAGGGGCAGCTAGGTGGTGCAGCAGATAGAACACCAGCCCTGAAGTCAGGAGGACCTGAATTCAAATCTGATCTCAGACACTTAATATTTCCTAGCTATGTGACCTGGGCAGGTCACTTAACACCAATTGTATCAGAAAAAAAAAAATCATAGATATTCCCTCCAACACTAATTTTCCGACTTCAGAGTCTATTACAGAACATTACTAACAAAAGCTAAACAAAATCTGACGAGTAAAAATCTCTCACTCATCATACTAGTTTGGGACTAAAGGCCCTGTCTTAAGTCTCTTCTCTCTCTGCTCCCCCCTAAACAGGGATTAAATACTAGAATTCATAAAACATAACTCAGACCACTATACTCCTCTCCTCAAGAAGCTTCAAAGACTGTCAGTTACCTCTAGGTTAAATTACAAAGTCCTCTGCTTAACATTTAATGCCAATTCCCATGAATTTACGGTTGTAAAATGAATTCAAATTTCTCTCCGTCATACATCCTGTGTTCCAGCCAAGGAGGCCCATTTGCACATGGGCTTGTCACTCATATCTGGAATGATGCCTTTCTTTATCTCTTTCCTTTGGAATTCCAATCTCCCTTCAAGCTTCAAATCAAGTGCTCCACCCCAGCTCTTTTCTCATTCCTCAAATTGCTAGTTCTGCCCCTCCACATATACATTGTACTTAATCTAGCCATCATTCTTCCCAGTAGAACATAGAAGACCTCCTCTTGGGCAAGAACTGAGTAGTCTTTGCCTTTGTTCCCTCAATGTTTAGTATAATGTCTATCATATAGTAATCACTTAATAAATGCTTGCTGGTTTTAATAAAATATGTTTGCATATAAATCCTTGAAGATTGATTGGTAAGTTATTAAGACCACTATTTGGTCCATAATATTGTTGTCCATAATATTGTCCATAATATTAAAAATAATAGCGAAGGCCATATCTGGTCAGTGGTTAAGTCCCACCCTTTTAAACTTTATGACATATCCTATATGACACTTTTCTTCTCTGACACTGCTATCACTCTGTTGCAAGCCTCCATCACCTCAAAATTATTGCTGTAATGTTCGGGCTAGTTTTCTGGAGGACCTCGGGATCAGCCTTGATCTTTGTGGAGGAGTGCAGCAGGCAGAAAAGCCACCAGAAGGATGGTCAAAAATGGAATGTCCCATTTCCAGTCCTCATTAGCACTTAAATACCTTGGTATGATTACATTATTACGGCACACTATGTATGTGTGAACTAGAGCACCATTACATCACCATGCTAAGTACTAAGTATATATGTGAACTAAAGAACCATCATCTCATCAATTCCACTGAGTTTACACCTTGTGTATCTTTGTTTCAAGTATACTTCTCCAGAGCTTACGCCTTCTACAGACTGCCTCACTCCAGCCCTTCCTAATCTTCCTAATGCACAGATCTGAACCCATTCTACCCCCACATTCTACCCTCAGCCCCATTCAATAAACTTCACTGGCTCTCTCTCTCACCTTGAGAATCACATATAAAATTCTCTGGAGTTCAAAGCATTTTTCAACACTCCTCCCTTTTCAATGTTTTAATACTTTATATTCCCCTTTCCTGAGTATCCTTAGATCCATTTACATTGACCTCCTTACTTATTATTCCTCTAACAAGACATTCCTTCTCTAGAATCTGGGTCTTTTCATTGGCTGTTTCCCAATTTTCTCCAGTCTCATTTCCTCCTCCTGGTTTCTTTGGCTTCTTTCAAGTTCTAGCTAAAATTCTACCATCTGCAGAAAGTCTTTTCTGACTGTCCTTAATTTTATTGGCTTTCTTTTATTAATTATCTCCATAAAATTTATTCTGTATACATCTTCTTTCTGTTCATTGGAGGGAAGGGGGAAGCAAGACTGACAAAAGTGATGCCAGAAAAGAAGAATATTGTGACTTTTTGCTTTTTAATGACCACAAAAGAGCAGAAGGAAATTCACAAGGTGGTACGGGCAGAGAGGATAATTTAGAAAATAATGTGCAGAATTTATTAAAAAAAAATTTTTAAGCAAATAATATAAAATGATTTCAGCTAGTGTGTTCTACTATGTATGTGAAAAAGTTCTTTTTGGCATGTTAACTTAAGTTTAGCATTTTTTTAATTAATAAATTTACTGAGATAGAGGAAAGAAAAGCAAATAAAAATAAAAATAGACAAAACAGCAGATCCAATTCTATGGTTAATAGAAGCTCCAAATCATCACAGTTAAAACACCTTTCCTTTCCTGTTAACACAGGACAAACTATAAAAATGTAAAATTACATGGTCAGTTATAATCATTAACTTACACAATTTTATTTACTTTGAAAAGTAATGTTCATTGAAAAGTTATAATATGTCAAGGCAAAATGTTCAAAAAAATTTTTAAAAACAAATAAAATTATCCAAGGTTGTAGCTATTTGTGCTTACTTGATATTCATCAGCATGTTTTGTTCTTTCTTTTTTTAATTACATGTAATCTATTCATGCTTTACTTTCCTCAGGGTTGGTTGCCATCAACAGGTAAATTCTAAAATTCATTTGGAATAGGTTTTGTAGAAATGTAATCATTTTTGCTTCATCTCCCTCTATACATAATTTATTCATTCTCCTTTGTAAAAAAAAAAAAAGATAATTTTTTTTCTGGAAATAGATCCAAAGTATAAATCATTTCATTGTCATTTTCTTTTTTGTAAATTGGTAAGTTTTTTATTTTATTTTTCCATGTTATTCACTGAACTGTGATAATTAGCCATTTTTAAAGTTCTCTAATATTCATTAATAAAGAATGGAGGGGGGGGCATCAACCAAGTCTATAAATATTCAAATGGGAAAAAAATAGCATTGTCAAGGACATTATAATTCCATGATGTAAATGTATATAATTATATATATATATATGTATATGTATTTGTACATCTCCCATCCTTTTAAAAAAAAACATATTTTCTCCTGATTTATCTTCAGCAGCTGCCTAAATTTTATATTCAGGAAACATGCGATGGGAAAAGGGAGAAGAGAATATCAGGTCTCTAATTCATCAACTTTGACTATTTTTTTTGAGCTCCAGTCCTATATCTTTAACTCTATAAAAGTTATTCTATTTAGACCCTCATTATCATTTCCAATTCATAAACAAGATACTTAACCATCTCCCCTTTTCTCAATCCCAATTCTTTTTCTATCCTATTTCTCTCAATGATTCCCAGACTCAGAATCTTTAATATTTCTCTGTTTTACACCCTAATATTAAATAAATTTTATACAATCTTCCTTCAAATGTCTTATTTTCATCCTATCCTTTGTGTCTTCACTTCCATCATCCTAATTCAGACCTTCAGTAAGTATTGTCGACTTCATTTTAATAAACTATGTGGTCTATTACTAATAGCCTCTTTCCGTTTTGTTCCAAAATAAAACCTATTTCTATTGATTACCTAAAATATTACTTGCATTAAAAATGATATTTTAAAGACTGAAAAGAATAGGAGAGAATCTACAAAATTGGAAGATGGATGGATGGATGGATGGATGGAAGGAAAGAAGGATAGGAAAAGCTAGATGATAATTCCAGACAGGATTCAAAACATATTGATATAGTTAGCAAACTTCCAGATAAAGAAAAGAAACAAAAAACACAAAGAGCCAGAATGGATCTATCAGAACAGGTCATGACATACTAATCTCATTTCCTTCTCTGACAGGTTACTAAATGGCACAGCAGGTATGCTTATAGCTTACCTAGATTTTAGTAAAATGTCTGATAAAGTATGTCATACAATTAAATTTTTAAATGGTAATGTGGGCTAGTTGATAGTACAATTAGATGGATTTAGACAGAATTGGTTGAATATCCATCCTCAAAGAATCTTCAGTGTTCAAAAGCAAATTGAAAGGAAATCTACAGCAAAACTATCAGGGGGGATCCCATGATGTTGAACAATTTTTTAATGACTGAACTAAAGATATAGATGATATTCTTATCAAGTCTATACATTACAAAGGTTAAGGGGAAAGGATTCACTGAGTCAGAACACAAAAAAGATGTTGAGAGTCTAACAGACTAGGCTGAACTGAATAAAATTCATTAGGGATAACAATCAAGTTTTATACTTGGAGTTTAGAAACTGATTACATAAAACAATGCTGTGAAATGAATTCTGATTCTGAAGTCGGAGGATCTGAGTTCAGATTTCAGTTCTGATGCTTACTACCAGAGTGTATTACAAATGCCAAAATCTCCTTCTTCCTCAGTTTCCTCATCTATAAAATTAAGGACTGGACTAGATGACTCCTGAGGTGTTTTCTAGCTCTAGAGCTATGCTATGATCTCTGAAAAAAATTTAAGAGCTCTAGGTGTACAGAGGATACAGCACTGGCCCTGGCGTCAAAAAGACCCAGATAAAAATTTGGCTTTAGACACTTACTCAGTGTATAACCCTGGAAAAGTCACAACCTCTAACTGCTTCATTTCTTCAAATTAAAATATTTTTTTTCATATCACAATGCTTTAGCAGAGTACTGAAAAAACAGGATATGCCCATCCAACATTTACTTCTTAGAAGGAAGAAGGTTTCTAATTAGTTCATTGACATGAAACCCCAAAGGAAATTTACAACTGGGTATGAAAAATGGGAAACGAACTAATTTTCTATATACCTTAAATACCTTGATATATACTAAGTCTACTAGATAGATAACTGGATATATAAGGCATTTATTAAGTGCTTACTTTTCATCTCCTTGCTAGTGGATTTTAGTTTCATGAACTGTTTTTTAACAGTCTTGAGAAACTGCTTTTACTTGGAGTTTGTATGGGAGGTATAGGTAGCTGTAAAGATCTTTTTTGTGTTTGTGTATGTATGTGTATGTATGTATGTGTGTATACATGATTAATTGAACCCCTATAATCTGAGTAATATATTATACCAGGTACAAAAATATGACCAAGATACAATGTAATACAAGAAGGAGTTCTAGGGGAGAGCTTTGGAGTGAAGAGCTAGCACTGGAAACAGAGACAGAGGAGAACCAAGACAATGAAGTCTCATTCTAGAGATCAACAGTTTCAACGGTTGCAGAGTGGAGACTGGGAGCCAGACTATAAAGAGTTGAACAAAGAATGAGAGAAGAGGCAATTATATATAGACTATTTTCTCAAGGACTTAAGCCACAAAGACAAGCTGGCTAGGACAAAACCTAGTAGGAAAGCTAGTAGGGAAATCAAATAAACATTTTCAAGACATTAGAGAATATAACACATTTTTCAATACAGGGGAACTATACTAAGGCGAAAGAGATTTCATGTATGGATAAAATGGTGGGTCAAGAAAGAGATAAGGAAAGCAAGTCAGAGGTTTCTCCCAGGGGACAATGTAGCAGGAAAGAAGAAAGAAAATGGAGGAGAAAAAATCTGGAAAGTGAGTCCAGACATAGGTGAGATACATTTTGGCTGTGGTACTTCCCAAAATGGCAGTCCCAGGGAAGGGGTCACTAATCCAGAGAGCAAAGCTTCAGGAGGGGGCTTTGGAAAGGGTTTTGGAAAGGGGAAGGGGAGTCATGGTGAAAGAATCTAAGGACATGGGAAGTGAAGCATGACTGGAGCCAGTGCAAAAATTGTGTTCCTAGGGAAAGAGTTGATAATCCAAAGTACGAGAGAATACCTTTAACAATAAATGAAATGATTGCTTATATTTGTGTGTGTGTGTGTGTGTTAGCGTTAAAAAGGAATTGAAAACTAAAAGTCTTCTGAATCAACTAAAATTCAGAAAAAGGAACTAAAATTTGTAAAAACCAAAATGTTCATAACTGTGGGGTTTTTTTGGTCCCTTGTTTTTAATTTAGACAAACCAGTGCTATTATTTGGTTTTCTTTTTTTAAAACATAGTTTGGAAAGATACCAGGTTTAATTTAAAACTCCTGTCTCTGGTACACTGAGAAATTATTTTTGAATAAGCTATATTGTTAACAATAGAAGAAATCTTGCAGGTTAGGTCACCAGATTGAGTTGTCGTGATTTTCAGAGATAGCATGGCACAGTGGAATGGCTCCTGAACTTACTCCTGAAGATCTGAAATGGAATTTCTGTCTCTTTGATATGCCAGCTATAGTGACAAGGGTACATTAAACCCTTCTAGACTCCATGTCCTCAGCTCTAAAATAGAGAAACTAACATTTATTCTGCTTACCTTAGAGAGAGTTTTGGTGAGAAAAACATTTTGTAAATCTTAAAGCATGATAGAAACATGAACTTAAAAGGAAGCAGACTAAGTTACACTTAAAAAACAGAAAAGTGTCTTTATTGATCTTCATCCCTATACCATGGCAGCCAAGACCTGTCTTTTTAACAAGAGTATTTTACCCCTTGTTCAGCCTGAAACACCTCTGTTTGCCACAGAAGAAACAAAGATAGGTGTCACCCAGAAGGCACATGGTAAGTATAAGCAGACTGTAGCAGATACTGAACAAAGAACTTCAGACATGTAAAAGGGTGTGGGGGGGTGGGGGGGGGGTAATCAACAAACTGTGATAGAATAGAAGAGTTAGCTGGTCAGAGTCCCCAGAACAAGGGATTACAGCTTAACTTTCTCTTGTGAATTTCAAGTTAGATGAGTGGAAAAAATGTGGGAAAAAGAGGATAAAATTCATCTAAGGGATTTCTTTAGTATAAATGTCATGGGGAGAGATGTACTTTTCTGTGGTCACAGGAAAGATCTTAAGAGTCATCAAAAGTCCCCTCAGCAACTAGAGCTGGTAACAGCTGTAGCCAAGTCTGGTAAATACAAAGGGACAAAAGATACAGTGGTGCCATATGTTCACAGACACATGGAAGCCAGTTGGGGAAATAAGGCAGTAGAAGCAGGCAGCTGCTCTCCCTCCTTCCTCCTATCCTGGGACCCATGGCATTTCCTCCTCCTGACCCAAATGCCACCAGGGAAAAGAGAAAGAGTTTGTCCATTCTAGGCTCTTGTCAGCATGTTCTGGCTCAGCAGCCAGTTAGAAGGTTTTACATACCCTCAAAGTGAGCCTACAGTAAACAGTCAGCAGATACCTACACTTGCTCTGAAGGAAAAATCTCTATAATACATTTTCAGAAGTAACTCACCAAATCTGCACTTACATATTGACAAAGACTTCACATTACACTGAGAGGAAAGCATATAAACAAATAAAAATATCTTTGAAAAATAAGTTGGTATTTATGGGAAGGACATACTAGAGAAGGGGAAAACTAAAAAACAGAGACACTATCCAAACTATCAGCCAGACTGTATGTGATAAAGGCTAGAACTAGAACTGTGGTTATGCAAGGGGACTAAGGAACAAAAGAGAGAAAAATTGTGGCCACAGAAATGGCTAGAGTCAACAACTAGACCTGGGGATAATGGGAAGAGAGTTCAAGACTACAAATCCAGGAGAATAGTGAGGGGAGGGCAGAACAAAAGAAGGATTAGCTATTACCAAAGACTGTGGATATTTCAAAAGTTAACCTCTTAACTTACATCTACAGAAAGAGTAGAATGTCAGTAGGGAGCTTTACAAAGGTTTTTGTTCTTTGTTTTGTTTTTACCTTTCTAGTATAATCTCAACTGCTAATGTATATTCTGCATATGAAATTTTGCTGTAAAACTATATCCTCTTGTATTATTTGTTCATTTGTTTTGTCTTTGTTGCACAGTATATATAACACATTAACAAGTGTGTATCTGATTAGTTGAAATTCAACTTTACAGTTACCTACAATATTTTTAAAGAATTGTGCCATATTCAACTCATTCTACAACAGGATTGATAACTGAAAAAAATACCTTAGAAGTCATACAATTTATGTTCTCCTTTTAAAGATGAAAAAAACTAAAAGAGAAATGATCTTCCCCAAAAATATATTTGCAATAAGTCACAGGTCCAGGATTCAAACCTAGCTTTGGCTTCAAATCCAATTCTCATTCTACCAAAACCATACAGCCACATTATTGTTCTCTAATGAATATAGAAAAAAGTGCAAAAGACTTTTAGACATCATTTATTACTATTAAACACACAATACTTCTTTAACTAATGAATATATTTTGCCTTGTCCACTAGAAGTCCTGTTTCATAATGGAACCAAATATTTAAAGCGCTGAAAAGTCTCTTCTAAATAAAAGAATTAATACTTTCCACTTAAAAAATACATTTTGAAACTTACAAAAAGTCCACTTCAATAAAATCCATTCTGAATAGTGTTTATTTTGGAGGGTTTCCTTCAAATGTTAAGGGAATTTCCTAAGATCATAATTAAAGGTCAAATGAAATTAAGATTGTTGCTCCTGAAGGAGTTAATAGTTAAAGGAAAAGCTCTGCTTTAAAAGATACATAGTATTTACTGGTATTTTAGTTTGATGAATACAGTAATGTCACAAATATGTAATGATAATTTTTGTTAACATTCACAGATAAGAATAGTAAAGCAAAAACAAAAATAAAAAATCTCTACTGAGAGAAGCCTGAAAGTTCTGCTTTTTTATTTCAAAAGTGTTTCTTCCCTTAGTTAGAAAGGTATATCTAATAAATGTCAGAGAGAGACAAATTTAATTTCAAATAAAAAACCTTCTGGGCTCCACAATTTTTTTTTAATTAGAAAGCATATGTATAGTGAAAAAGTTTGAGTCCCTAGTTTCTTGTTCCCAGACCAATGGCTAAATTATTTTTTACAGGTCAGGAGTGGGAATGGGGAAGAACCACATATTCCTGATGTTATGTTATACAAAAAAAAAGATTTTGAAAATTAGAGGCAAAAAGTTAATAAACTGAAAAACATAAAGACTATAATAAAAGTTATCAATTAAACTATAAATTCATTTTTGAAGGTAAAAAAAATTGATTAACCTTAGCAAATCTGACTAAAAAGAAAGCAGAAAATCAAATCAACAAAATAGCAAGTGAAAAAGGTAGTCACAAGAAAACCAGAAGAAATAAAAATATTAAGATTTACATAATTATATGTAAACAAAACTTAGAACACAAAAGAGAGGAAAACTTTCAAAAATATGAAATATCTAAACTACCAGAAAACAACTAGAGATCTTAAATAATCCAATCTCAAAAAAAAAAAAATACAACTAGTTGTAAATGAACTACATTGGGGTTGGCATGAAGTGGGAAAGGATGAGATGGCCAAGTGGGGGAAAAACAGTCTGATGGTTCCATTAATAGTTTGAAGAGAATTTTTTCAAAGTTTTAAAGAACAATCAAAATAATACTATATGAATTATTCTCAAAAAGTGAAAAAATAAAGGACTCTTTACCAAAATCCTTTGTCTTACTATGTAAATTTTTTAATGAAATCTTATTAACCAAACTGCAACAAATCATCCAAGAAATGACTTATTATGACTGAGTTGTGTTATATCAGGGACACCAGGATAGTTCAACTTTAGAAAAATAATGTCATTAATCATAATAAAAAATACGTCATTCTCAAACAATCTCTAAAAAATGTTTTAAGTAAATTATGCTTTCTTAAAGAAGCTCTGCAAGCCAAACCTATTTCAAAATGAAAAAGGTACTTTTATTTATATATACTTATATGTATACATGTAATATTCACATATTTGATATATGCACCCATCACATGCCCCATTAGAAGGTAATCTAAACTAGGACAGGGGCTATTTCCTTTTTTTTTCTTTTTATCTCCAATGCTTATACAGTGCCTGGAGTATAATAAAAAATTTATAAATGTTTGCTTCTATAGTTTCTTCCAAACAGTTGCTCCAATACCATCATTCAACAATGCAGACAAGCAAGACAAATATGAGAAAGACAAGAGGAAGTATGTGCCATCCATCACCACTACCATTGTCCTATCCATCTCCCTTCAGTCTCTGATAGAGATGTACCCAAGAGCCTTAGGAATAGCAATGCTCTAGTCCCAGAGGCAAACTTCTGCTTAGATACATCCTAGCCACAGTTCTGGCATGTACTACAACCCTAGCTAATGAAGACCCAAAAAAAAGTTCTGGCCTCCAAAGTCCTTGGCACTTCCAAATAGTTTGACATCAAAATCTGATGCCATATTCTCAGGAGAAATGATATTAAAGAAACATTAACATATGTTTTGTTATTACACCATTAAAGGTCACAGAACCTTTCTGTATGATTTGCAATTGTGACCATTCACACATCCTGCCCTTCTGTATTAGAATCCAAGTTTCTTGAGATCAGAAATTGTCTTTTCTATTTGTATGAGTAGTATTTAGCATGGTGGTTTATAAACAGTAAGAGCTTAATAAATGCTTTATTCATTCTTTCAACAACCTTTCCCCTTCTGAGGTTAAAAATATTATGATGCTACTTTTTCCAGGTCACTCTTACTTAATTGTTGAGTAATTCAAAGGTGTCGAGCACTGGCCTTGTCTATAAAGGCCCTACAGTACACAGTGTGATTACAAGATTAAAATCTAACTGTGATATATTTAACAAAATAAATCAAAGTACAAGAAAACATATAAACATTAGATTTTAAACTTAATTCAATATGCAGCCTGAAGGGATTCAAGACAAAGTCATGGCCTCACTGACACCACTGGAATAAATGATTGGTAACAAAGTCTCCTTGAAAATTTTACAATTGAAAACACAAAATTAAATTCACTAATTCCTCTAGAGATTATGCCTTAATTATCAGTGTCTCACTTGGAATTTAAACCCAGAAATTTTATATTAAACTACAACCAGTAAATAATAAATTTACAACTAGTAAATACAGTCATTAAAAAAGTTATATTTTCCATATAACTCCCTTTCTTCAAAACAAAAGCAACATGAGTTTGTTTTCCGGATCACCTCATGTCAACTCAAAATATGTATATAATTATGAAAGTTTTCTCCACAAAGTCAAAGTACTCACAGAGTTAATTATTCCCTTAAGGGCTTGAAATCCTCCTTTGACAGGGAATACTTGATCTTTGGCATCAGCAATTTTTTCAAGCTTTAAAAAATGGTAAAAAAAAAATGATTGACAAGGATGTGATGATAGAGATGTACTTAAAGATTAGTAAATTTTAAGCAGTTATCCTAAGATAAGATTGTCACAATTGCAATGATACAGCAATATGGTATATTTATTAAGAATTAAATGCAACAGATGGTCATAGAATTGGTTTGTAAACCAAGGTGATTTATGTCAATTTATCCTCACTAAACTAAGGAAGGACTTAGACATATCAACTTACATGAGTCACAAATCATGCCTTACTTCAAAATTAAATGTAAGGCACTTTTAAGGTAGATAAACTTGGATCTGTTTATTGAAATCATGCAAACTTCCAAAATTCAGAAAGGGAAAAGAAAAAATAAAAGATAAGCATTAAAATTCAGGGAAAAAATTATTCTTTGCAAAATCCATATTATTCAAAGTTTATTTTAAGGAAAGAGATTTTAAACCCAACCCTGCAAAATCAATTGGTGAAAGGTTAATTTCTGAGATCTTTTGTTCTACAATAACGGATACCTTCTAAATCACTAACCCTATTCACTGAGTTTATTGATTTATGACATAGGAGATAAAATATCTTAATAGAAATCTCCATGAATCCTGTTTTCACCATACTTCAGTAACAATTATTCTAGAAGACATCACTCTGAACTGAGAAAAAGCTATAAATCTGATATACTTGCCTGGGCTTGATCAAAATCAAGAACTCCAACACAATAAACTCTAGCCCCAAGGGTCCTGGATACGTCTGCCTATCAAAGAAAGCCATTATTTAAACACTAGGTTACACAAGCAAAGCTCCATGACAAAATGCAACAGAACATATTTCAGAGTTTCAGTTTGAGACTCACCTCTTTTGTTGCATACTGGGGCACCAGACCATCTAACTTTCCATCCGTCAGTGCAATCACTATACTCGAAGTTTTCAATCCTCCTGCATTCTTAATTTGTTCATTGGCCTGAAAATGAAAAGAAATATTTCCTGTTCATAGCTGAATACTTACTCTTTACCAATTTTTTATAACAAATTTTAAAATTTTACAAAATCAAAATGACAATGGCTGACAGTTTAAATTCTGTTCTTACTGATCATTTTATGCAAATAGCATATATATGCATATATTTAATTGAATAATCACATAATTATAAATGTATTCAGATATTATTCTCATATAATATTCATATATTAGTAATATATGTGTTATGTTTTGCTATTATGAATAAAATGAAAAACTTTTTAAAGATCACGGGATTATAGAACTATAGATGAAAACGGACCTCAGAGATGTTCTAGTCCAATCCCTTTATTTTATAGATGAGAAAATCAAATCCTAGGGAACTGAAATGATCTGCCCAATGTCATATGGGTAGTGGGTATTAAAAGTAGATCTGAACTTGTCTCCTAATTCCAGGGTTGATACCCTTTCAAATTAAGTTTTTCTGTCACAGAATTTATATCTACTTTAGATCCAACACAACTCTTCTAAAATTATCCTGTAGTATCAATAACAGAGATAACACTCTACAATGTAATAAATATCATGAACTTTAGAAGTGACATAATCACAAGAGAATAACTTACATTTATATATTTATTGGAAATAATTTCCTCACAACAATCCTCATCATGTATAGTAAAAGTATTATTATCATATCCATTTTTGACAAGTGAGATTCAAAAGTTGAATGGTTAAGTCTTCTGTGTCTTTAAGTCTGATACACTTACTCATTCAGCAACCATTCATTAAGCCTCTACTAAATACAAAGTACTTTTTCAATATACTATTCATAACTCTGTTATCTTCCTAAAAAATTATGTGGCACAGTGGATAGACAGCCAGTCTCAGAGTCAGGAAAGCCTGTATTCAAAGCCTGAGATGATGACTAAGTGACCTTAAGCAAATAACAATCTCTCAGTGCCTGAGGCAATATCCCAAAAACTAAACAGCTACTGATCTATATTGGTAGAAAGAGTCCCACAGAAGCATCAAATTGAAAAGTTAAAAACCTGGACATAAAAAAAAAAAACTCAGAATAAATCACAGCTCTTCTTCACATGACAGCTCTTCCAATACTTGAAGCCAACTAAAATGGGCATACTTCTCCACGTTCAACATGCCCAGTCCCTTCAGCCCAACCTGATATGTTACAAACTAAAATTCTTACCACTGAGGTTCTCTGTATCAGAACATTTTCCAGATTATCAATGTCCTCAAACTTTGGTGTCCTGAAATAACACTATACTAAGATTATCACTACCTTGTTTTAAGAAACTATGTCCTTAATGCTGACCAAGATGGCATTAGTTACTTTGGCTGTCACACTGTATTGTTAATTCATACTTAGCTTACAAGACCACTAAAAATACCCAGATTTTTTCTCAGAATAGATATATTGATAATTCTTTGTATCAACAAATTACCATATATCTATTAAGTAGCACAATGAATGAAACAGTCACTATTTACAATAAATTTACATTTCAAGTACAAGACTACATTTATCTCTATAGAACTTCATTGTCTCAGAACGACTCAAGCCCATGATAATCAACATATTGTTATGATTATCTTGATTCCTCACATGTGAACACTGCATTAGTTTTCTCTCCCTGTTCTGTGTCATCTTCAAAGATAAACAAGTCATCTAGACCTTTTTCTAAGCCTGTAAAAAATGTTAAGATAGCCCAGGGCTAACTACAAACCCCTAGGGTACTTTACTAGATACCTCTTTCTCTGCTGACATTAAACCATGGACAATCACTTTTTGAGTATTATTATCCAAGCAATTGTGCTTGGATTCTCCATGATAAAATTTGTGAGAAACTTTATCAAAAGATTGCTAAAATCTAGGTAAACTATATTTACCACATACCCATTCTTTGTCTGCCATGAGCTGTTTGAGCTGTTCTGGAAACTATGCTGATTCTTTGTAATCCCTACTTCCCTAGACATAATTCAACTATCTCTTTAATGTTCCTTTGGGAAATTTTCCTAGGAGTTGAAGTTAGGCTCCCTGGCCAAGAGTTTACAGATTCTGGGTTTTTTTTTTTTTTTTTTTGAAAATCAGTAAATTAGGACAATATTTATCCATACTAACTACGAGAAGGCAACATGACAAGTTTACAAGAGTCAACACCGAGTACTGTAATTCTCCCATGTTCACTTCTGGGCAACCATAAACTAGCACTCCAAGGCAGGTCCTAGAACAGCAGAATCAGGGGGGGAAAAGGGTGAAACAATCTTTTAGCCCATAAAACTTGGGTGATTGACAGAAGGGGTTCATCTCACTTAGGTACAAGGTAGGGGAGCAGTTCAGGATAGGAAGCTTCCCAGCAAACTGGCAGCAAACCCCACCTCAACAAACCAGCAGGAAATCTTAAGTTCCAATGTGGTAGAACATACTAATATCAACACCAGATCTCCCACATGCCTTAGCATGGCCAGGAAAGCCAGAGGACTCCAACTCTGGGAACCATCATAAATTTCAGTGTAGCCATCAGCAATCAGGTACACTCCAGCAGCCAGACCACCACATATTTCAATGTAGCTCCAGGCAAAAAGGCATCTTCCAGTGGCCAAATCTCTACCTACTTCAGCACAATTCTGGACAAACTGGCATCCTCCATCATCCAGACCATCAAGGGCTTCAGCATAGCCCCAGACAAATAAATAGATGCCCACCCTACAAGTGCTTAAGCAAACAGGCAGTTGCTAGCATGAATGTCACCACCATTCAGCACATTCAAGGCAAACAGAAAACCTTCAGAGATCAGATTGACATGTGCTTTAGTGTGGCCCCAAGGATATGCAGAAACACCCTTTCTGGCCTCAACACATGACAGTCACCTCCCCCAAATACCCCCTCAGTACAACAATAGATACAAGAATTCCCCATAGTCCTCAGCACAACACCATTGCAGTACCAGGTAAATAGCCTGCAACCACAGACACAAGAAGTCTGAGAAAATATTCTTTCTATCCCAGAAGCAGAACTTAAAGTTAAAAGAAAGAGGAAAGGCCTAAAAATACAGGCAAAAAAAAGCAATAAATAAGGAAGTTGACTTTAGAAAATTATTAAGGTGACAGAGAAGAGTACGACAAACTCAGAAGAGGCCAATACTGTCAAAACACCTATGAGGGAAACCACAAACAAAAAGAGGTCTCAAGTCCTGAAAGAACTCATGGAAGATCCTCAAAAAAGAACTTAAAATCATACAAAGAGAGAGAGAGAAGAAAAATTGGGGAAATAAATGAGAATATACAGGAGAATTATGAGCAAAAGAGTCAACAGCTTAGAAAACTTGTTAAAACATAGAACTGGTCAAATGGAAAAGAATGTACAAAAATCTTGAAGAAAAGAACTCCTTAAAGAGTAAAATTAGCCAAATGGGAAAGGAAGTACTAAAGTTCACTGAGGAAAACACCACCTTAAAACTTATAATTGGGCAAGTGGAAACTAATGAGTATGAGAAATTACAAATCAATCAAACAAATTCAAATGGTGAATTTGAAAAATATGAAAGAAAATGTAAAGATATATATATATATATACCTCATAGGAAAAACAATTGACCGAGAAAATAGATCCAGGAGAGACAAGATCAAAATCATTGGACTATCTGAAATAATCAAAAGAAGGACCTGGACATCATCTTTAAAGAAATTATCAAGGAAAACTATCCTGATATCCTGAAACCAAAGGGATAAATAGCCATCGACAGAATCCACCAATCACATCAGGTAAGAAATCCCAAAATAAAAATCTCAAGGAACATTATAGCCAAATTTCAAAACTATAAAGTCAAAGAAAAAATACTATAAGTTGCCAGAAAGAAACAACTCAAATCAGGGAGTCATAATCATAATTACACAGGATTTGCTAGTTACAATATAAAAGGATTAGAGGTTATGAAAAAAATAGAAGACAAAAAAGAAATCAAGACTTACAATGGACAATGAGGAAATAAAACTACACTCTCTGCAGATGACACAATGATATACTTAAAAAATTCTAGAGCAGGGATTCTAAACAAACAAACAAAAAGTTTGTATACATACATACCTAGCAGCCCTTTTTGTGGTGGTAAAATATTGGAAATTGAGGAAATACTCATCAGTTGGGGAATGGCTGAACAAATTGTGGCTTATGAATGTAATGGAATACCATTTTTGTAATAAAAAATGGTGAATAGGCAGATTTCAGAAAAAAAAAACATGGAAAGATTTGTATGAAGTGATGGAAAATAAAATGATCAAAACCAGAATAATATTATCTATAATATTTGCAATATTATGATGATCAACTAAGAATGACTCAGTTCTTCTCAGCAACATAATTCTCCACAATGATTACAAGTACAAAGTTTTCACAAAGGAAAATGGTATGCATATCCAGAGAAAGAATCAATGAATTCTGAATCCAAATTGAAACACATTTTTCACTTAATTTATTCTTTCTCGTGTTTTCTTTTTTTCCCCTTTTTATCTATTTCTTCTTTCACAACTATGACTAATGTGGAAATATATTTTACATGATAGCATATGTACAAACTATATCAAACTGCATTAGATGAGGGAATAGAAGGGAAGGAGGGAGAAAAGTCTAAAACACAAAATCTTGTAAAACTGTATGCGAAAAATTTTATTGACATGTGACTAGGGAAAAATAAAATATTATTTAGAAAAAATAAACATCATATAATCAATAAATAAAATATTTGCCCATATCCAATCTTGTGGTATCTTTTCATTTTTTCCCCCAGAAGTTCACTAAATCAATGAAATCCCAAGTCAGTTCCCTTCACCTTGAAAAAAAATTGTTTACTATGGACAAAGAAAGAAAGCACATTTTCCCATAATCACAGGTATAATACACTTACCAATCTTAATCCTTCATAGATATATGTCTCTCCTGCTGGTTTGACATCTTTTAAATTTTTTAAGCCTTCAGTGATTTTTGCTCTGTGAATATAATTTTTAAAATATCACAAAATAAATTTATAAATGAAACAATAATACATTTTTTCAAAAGAAATATAAACTGTTCATTTGTCTAAAGGTCTTATATTTATAGTCTATATTCTACATATTTAACTTATTAACATTTACAAATGCCTATAATAAATGTACAGTTGCTAAAGTATATAGACACTTAATACTAGTAATAAAAACATACACACACACACACACACACACACACACACACACACACACACACACACACATATATTACCTTAAAAGCTGCCATGTGGATTGTAAACAACTAAATTAATCTTGCTGGGCCCCTGTTTGCTTATCTATAAAATTAGTATTTATAATGATTATAGAAGCAATTATGCTTATATGTCTAAAGCATTAAAGTTTCAACAGAAGAGGTAACCATAACATAATGAAAAGATAATGGGCCTTGGCATCAGCAAGACCTGGATTTAAATTCTGATTCTGATATATAATACCTATGTAACCAGAGGGCAAGAGTTTTTAATCAGGAGTCTTGTTTTAATAATTTGAAAACTATACTTCAACATAATTGGTCTCTTATTAAAATTTCATCTTTTATTTATTATGTTTTAAAACATTCTGAAAATGGATTCAAAGATTTCATCAGCTTGCCAAAGAAGGCCATGACCCAAACAAGGTTAAGGACTCAAGTCCTTAGACAAATCACTTAAGGTCTTAGGGCCTTAGCAATTTCTTAAATTTCAGAGCAATTCTATATGGATATATGGCTTAAAAGAAGAAGGAAAAATTTTGACTTTCAGATTTATGTATAAAGTAAGAGGTCATGATAAAACATTACCAAGGGATAAAAAGAAAAAGAAGATTAAGTAGACAGTTTCAATTACATAAAATTACAAAGATTTTCTTAAAGCATAACCAATGTAGCTAAACTTAGAAAAAAATCTTTGTAGCAGTTTTTTTTTTCTGATAACAGTCTCATTTTCAGAATAAATAACTTGTTAAAATTTTTAAGAATAAGAAACATTCCCCAATTGAGATATGATCAAAGAATATAGAGGCAATTTTCAAAAATAAAATAAATTGAAACTATCAATACCATATGATGTGTAAAATGTTCCAAATTCCAAATTAAAGCAATGCAACCCATTGACCCAGAGGCACACCACTAAGCTTGTACACCTTCAAGAAATGAGAAAAGAACCCATGATTCTTTCCCCAAAAATATTTATAACAGCTCCTTTTTGGAGGAGAAAAGACTTAGAAACTAAAGGCACACCCATCAATTAGAAAATGACCAAACAAATTATGTTATGTGAACACAATGAAAGACAGTTGAGCAAAGAAACCTAAAGGGACACACACAAAGTGCTATCAAGTAAAATATGAGCAGAACCAGGAAAACAATTTATATAAAAACAACACCTGAAAAACAACTTTTTAAAACTTAGAAACTCTGACAAATGAGATTATAGAACACAATTTCAGAAGAACACTGCTGAAGCATGTTCCCTATCTGCCTAACAGATAAATCACTTACTCAAGATCCAGAGTCAGACATACATTTTTGGATACAACCGATGCAAAGTTCTGTTTGACTTGTCTATAGATATTTGTTACATGGGTTTTGTTTTTCTTTTGTAATAGATGTAAACTAGGTGAGATGAAGTGAAAATAAATACTTGTCTTTTTTTTTTTTGGAGTAAAAAGTTTTGTTGTTGTTGTTTATTTGGTATTTTGTTTTGTTTTAATTTGCAGAGTTCTATATTGATAAGAGTTCCACATACTAGTAAAACCGCAGCAAGAACAATCAAGAGCTGGAAGGGAATGAGCCCAAGAGACTTGCCCAGGTCATGGAGTCATCAATGTCAGAGATAACACTAAAATTCACATGCTTTATCTCCCAACCCTATATTAAGAAAAGACTGATAAAAAATTATTTTTGTTCTTTATATTTATATTTGTGTGTGTGTGTGTGTATATATATATATATATATATATCCAAGTTTACATACTATTTGATACATATCTTCTTTGAGCCTCACAATAACCATATTGAAACTCAGATCCACAAATGGAAATCTGTGATCTCAATTCTCAATTCATTCATTCCCCACTACCCCAGATGACTTTCAACCATGCCTTCCTATCATAAAGAGTCCAACCAAAATGTAACTAAAGGCCTTTTCTAAATTTATCTTAATATCACAAAATACCTAAGGGAGCATTTGAACTTTTCACATGTTTTCATTCACTCTTGCTACATAATCTTTTTAAATCCAAAATCAACAGTGTCCTTTAGCACACCTTTTAACTTTTTCAAAGAGAATTGTAGTAGCTGGAGGTTCACCATGTAAAATGTCACTTTCCCTTGGTTTCCATGAGGGGACTTCCTTATTCTCCTTCACATAGAAGCTCCCCAGTTCCCTGTTATGGTCTCAGATATGTAGAGGCAAAGTTGCCCTAGCTAGTACTTAATGTTTTATTTTTTCACATTGTAGAGTTACATGAAAGCATGAAAGAAGAAGAAAATTAAATTGTGGAAAAGTTGGAGTGCTATACAACTACATCAGAACACCCCAAGAGCAATAAACAGAAAAAAATATTATATAGATTTTCCCATTATTTATTTTTTAAAATCTATTCTCATTACAAATGATCTATGGACTCTGATTCTACTATTTCCATGTCGATGGAGGAGGCAGAAAAAGCACTTAAGGTGAAACTAGGTGTACAATCAAACCTAGCAATACCACCATATTTTTTTCAGTGAGTCCTGAGGCAAAAGCAGAAGCAGCAAATAGGGGTGACAGACAGCAAAGGCTACACACATTTCAAAAGAGGAAATGAAATGGTAACTAAAGAGGGAAGCTGGAGAATGAAGAGCTAAACATTGTAGCAAAGTAGTGACCGGGGTTTCCAAACAGCATGTGGAATCCTGCCTGAGTTCTGAGCACAGCAGCTGAGATGTTCCTAGAGCACCAAGCACTACTGACAAGTTCTCTGGGCAGTGGAAAGAATGGGAGAGTGGCTGCTGATATTCCATGGGAGAAATAAGTACCAAACTGAGAACCTGAGTTTTCCCTCCTCACCTCTCTGGTCAAGACATTCAGAAGATAATTTCAAAGCTTATTCTGTTCCATAAAATTACCTTTCCATTTTCTTATGAATTTCTCTAATTCCATACCTACTTACACACACATATGATACAATCAATCTAATTGCTGATGATCTATATGCTACCTCATTGGCAAAGAGGAGTGTAGGGAAAAAAAAGGAACAATGTTTGGTATTGGTAGACAGAGATGTAAAAATCAATAAAGACAGTTCTAATGCTCCAAAATGCCAGACTTTCTCCTAGCTAGGAACTGAGTCAAACTGAGAAAGAATCTTATCTGTTTGATTAATAATTTTTGTATACTTTGTAATTTTTTAAATTTTTCCAATAGGATGAACTAAATTAGATATGGGTTAATTTTTTTTTCTTTTCTCTTCCTTCTCCTCCTCCTCCTTTTATTCTTTTTCTCCTTCTTCCTCCTCCTCCTCCTTTTTTTCTTCTTCTCTTTCTCCTCTTCTTCTTTCTCCTTCCTCTTCTTTTGTCTTCAATTTAAGAGGTTTCATTTTTTGTTGCAAAGAACAAATCTGGGATGTCTCTACAAGTGGTCTCGCTCAAATTCTCTTCAATTGATCAACAAATAGGAAGAGAATGCTCTTTGTAGAGCTACAGACAAACCTAGAAAGGAGGAATTTCCCAGTGGGAGGAGAAAAGGGGTGACTAATCCTGGCCAACAATATCATCATTACATCTCAAAAAAGAGAGTATTTCATCCCAAGCAGTCATTTTCATTTTAACTCAAAATACATATCCAGATAGGTACATCTTGTTACACATATAAGTCATCATTAATATAATTAGCACTTAAGAAGATGAAATTAGGACATGATCAACATCACAAAGAAAAAATACATGCTGGATCCAACATAATTTTGAAGGAACCAAAGGATCATCTTTCAGACATCTCAAAGGAAAGAAAAAATGGAAAAAGAAACTAAAAGCAAAATTATCACCCCAGAAGTCTCATCCAAAAGGCAGCAACAACTATTGACTCATATGCCTATCATTTCCCTAATGCAATATTCTCTAATAGTATGTATCATAACTCATCAAAACTTCATCGTATGTAACTTTCATGTTCTTCCATAAATCTTCCACAGGAAGTATACACAATATGTTGAGATCCTTCCTCTAGGTATATATTAATATATATATGTTCTATATATAATATGATATATATATAAAGAGATATTAATATATATATATATATATGTATCAGAGGAAGTTCTTCAAGTAGGTGAGATGCTAAAGAGAATTTATGAATGAGAATGAGCAAATATCACATATGAGAAGGTACAGACAAACTACAAATTATATCAGTAGAGTGAATATCCATAGTGAAATCTTAAAATCACTGAAATACCATTAACATCTGTTTAGATTCCCATTTAAATATTAGTAGCTAAGATATACAGAACAAAAGTCAGCACAATCCCAGATATCAAAGCACTCACATTGCAAAATAAGACAATAGATGTGGAAATATTTAAAGCCCATCAAATCTACTTTGATTTTGAGAGAATGGTGATACTCCAATGTTCTAAATTTAACGGGAGCTACAATATTCTAGCATAGAAACAACTTCTTGTAATCTGAAACAAGATAGACAAATTTCAAGATGACATTCCTTGATAAGTTTTGCTACTGTTGTTCATTCATGTCCAACTCTTTGCAATATCTTTCAGGATTTTCTCGGCAAAGATACAAGAATGGTTTATTAGTCCCTTCTCCAGCACATTTTACAGATGAAGAAACTGAGGCCAAAAGAGTGAAGTTATTTGCCTAGACTCACACAGTCTGGGGCCAAATTTGAATTTAGGATGGAGAGTCTTTCTAACAATGCCATCTATCTGTCCTATGCATCTAACTGGTGCTACATTATTCAACTAGAGATTTAATAAGATTGCATGCTCTATATGGCAAGAACCTAAAACAGCACCCAATAAAGTTAACAAAATCTTGAGCTGCCTTGAAAGGCACAGAATCTAGTTCTGCTATATTCTGTCTTGTTCAGAGAACATCTGGAATACTCTATTTAGTTCTGAGCATCTTTTAGGTTCAGAATCACAAAATCTCAGATTCAAATATCAATTCAAACTGTATCAGAACAAGAATATCTCCCTACAAACGTCCATTCATTCTTTACTTAAAGAGAGTAAGAATTCACTACTTCCCAACAAAGCTTAACATTTTTTAAAGTAGCTCATTTAGGAAGTTTTTAGACCAGAGCCTAAAATGTTTAGTCATCAAATCTTTACAACTTTGAGCTAATTCTGTTCCTATTTCTGCTTCCTAGGGCCAAGAAGAATAAACATATTCTACTTGCCATCTTATTTACTTCAAATAAATAAATATACTTTTCACATCCTCCCTAAGTCTTCTCCTAGATCAATATTCCTAGTTATTTCAAAAGCTACTTAACATGACATAAATACAAGACCCTTTATCATCCAGATTGCCTTCTACTGAACAACCTTCAAATTATCAAAGTCCCTTCTTAAAAGGTACAAATATGGCCTAACTAGAGGAAAGTAAAATTCAAAAATAGCTACTTAATAAGTAGCTACTGTTGACAAGACACTTTACTAAATAAGTTTTCATTTGTACAAGACAATTCTCCATGTACATACCTATGATTTCCTGTGATAGACAATCCATGTCCCCACTTCGCACACACAATCTCATCAGATTCAAAGCTAAATTAAAGAGATCACATACTCTACCAATCTCATTTTATCAAGAAAAAATGGAAATGTGGTCAAGTTAAATGAATAATTCAAAGTAACACAGATAGTAACTTAACAGATTTCTACTAAGTTGGAACTAAAAGTTTATTTTCTGCATTAAGCCCTTCCCTAATGCTCCATCAAGGTTCTATGTAATTTTAACCTCTAAAGTTCATCTTGTACTCCAGAATATATCATTTTGCCATTATTGAAATTCCACTCTGAAATTGTTTTTAATAAATTTGGTTAGTTTTTGTGAGGAAATGTGTGTCTGTGTGTGTGTGTGTGATGTGTGTATGTACATTTCTGTACTCATATCAAGTTCCTAATGAGAGAGACCGTGTTTTATTTCTTCTGTATTCCTTGCACTTACCCACCAAAATCTATTACAATGCACCCTGCTAATACAGGACAAATACTTGTTAATTAATTAGTCAAATCTACAAAAGAAGAAATTCATTATTCCACAGATGAAGGAGTCAATTACATACAGTAGGATTTTGTTTTAGATAAATATTTATGTTCAGCATCTACAGAAACAACTTGAAACTGACTATGTCTGAATGCAGATTATAAACCAAATATTTGGTGCTTGCCAGAAATGAGTGGCAGCGTGTCCTCAAGCACTAATGTTTTGCTGCCAAAAGAGGGGGAAAAAAAGACAACTGAAATTCAAGTTTACATAAATGGATTTTATAATGTAAAAATAACATTCCTTAGTCAGTTCACTACTACATCTCATGACCAGAGATCATCAATACATAAAGTGTTCTTCATCAGTAAATCTAGAAAAACTTAACAAAAAGATAATTCAGACCCAATCAATAGATCATCTTGAAGTAATTCAACTTAGTAGGATTTTTTGTTTTGTTTTGTTTTTAACTCTTGGTAGAGTCAGAATTTAATATTACACTAACTATTAAAGGACTCCTTTGAGTTTTCATCATTATTACATTCTTTTTTGAATGAAGGTAATGTTAGCATCCTATGCAATGAAATATTGCAGATTTATGCAATAGGAAGAGAGCTGGACAGGTCTCTCACTGGTCATTCTTTAGAAGCTTTTTCACAAAGCCGAGTGGTGAAATCCCTGCATCCTGCTTCACTCTTCATAGAATTGCTAACATGTAGGATTCTGCATCTGTGGCTACTATGATTACTGAATAATCATAGAAGCCAAACAAGTCATGTCTGTCACCAGTGGTATGAGTTTATAAATTTCACAGTCTATCTAGGGAAAGGCAGTTAGTCTACAAATAGAGTAAGGCCTCTCCCAAATTCAAGACATGATGTTAGTGATATTTGTGGTGACAAGGGGTTGGGGTGAGAGAGGAAGCAGGAAACAAAGGGAGGAGCAAAGAGGACAGAGCTAACTTTCACAACATTGTTGCATGAATTTAGCTGACTTTTGAAGGAAACAAGGGTCTCTAAGTGGTGAAGATGAAGTGGAAATAAAATGACAAAGACACAGAGATGACAGATAAAGTACTTGTATGTGAGGAAGAGCAAGAAGGGCACTCTGCCTGAGGAGTTAAGTTAAGTGCAGAGGAACTTAAGTAATGTAACAAGACTGGAAAGGCAGGTGGGTTTTAAATACAAAATCCAAGAGTTGATATTTGATGCTTAAAGGCAATAATGTGCAAGTAAAATGTATTGAGTAGGACAGTGTTATAATCAGACCTAAACTTTCAGAAAATCAGTTTAGTAGCCATGGGGAGAATGTTTTAGTGTAAGAAGACACTTGAAGAGTTAACTGAAGCTCAATCAGAAGTAATGTGAATTGAACTATTGTGGTGGCAAGATCTGGCAAATGACTGGAGAAGAGAGATGAATAAGAGTGAAGAGTTGATACTAAGATTTTAGATCTGAGAGAAATAGGAAAGTTCAGAAGGGTATGTTTATTAAAATGTCACTAAACAAGGACTGCAGTACTGACAATAACCTCAAACTATTATGTGGATCTTTCTTACAACCACTAAATATGGACATTCAAATGGAGATAACTAAGGACAGAATTTGAAACACTATTAAATGATATGAATATCATTCCTAATGGTTTCTTGCCATGTTAAATATATTTTGAGGACTTCTTTACTAGACAATTATTCATAACAGGAGACAAAGGCCTGCCACAAGGATTTAGTTTTTAACTTTGCTTCATCTTTACTTTTTATAGCAATACTGTAAAATGTGAAAATGTTGCTTCTTGTATTTGAAAAAGTACTAGAGCAATAGAAAATATAGGACTGAAATGATGAAATCTGATCTGTTTAACCAGTATTGTTTCTTTTTGAAGTAAGTTTCTTTACAACTAGAAGTTTTAAATTTACAAGAATAGGTTTTTTTAATAAAGCTATGTAGTACTTTCTTCCCCAGCAACTTATAAAAACAGTTTCTATATTGTATTCCTAAAATCCCTCCCATTTTTCCTGAGTATAATTAATAAAGAGTGTTTTTACATAAAGACAAAGAATGCATATCAAAAGACAAATTAAATTTTCACCAAAGATGAGCTGAGCAACACCAGAAAGCCATATACACCAAGAAACCTGAAAGACAATATCACAACAGAGTACCAATGGGCAGACCAAGAGCTTAAATACTATTCTCTGTTCATAATACCATAAGCACCCATTGTGTAAAAAGCTTACAAAATAGATAAATTCAGAAATGGCTGATATGAATTAATTAATGAATCTTTTATCTATACAAACCTCTACTCCAGGATTTATTTTATCTAGTAAAATTCTTTGAAATGTTTTGAAAAACATCAATTTATTAAAAAAAATTCATATGTGTAATTTTGCAGGAACATTTATACTGTCCAAGTTAAAATACACCTTTATCTTCATTAAGCCAGCCTCTAAAACTATATAAGTCTTTCCCATTGTTTACCAAAATAAATTTCAAAGTATATATGACTTAGAGTTAGAAGGCAACAATACAAGCAAATTAGAAAATCCAGGAAGAAATTTTCACAACTAGAATTAGAAGAGTTTGTGACAAAATGAGAGACACAAAGAATCATTCACAGATCATAAAATAAAGAATTTTAATTCTATAAAATTAAGAAGTTTTTCTACAAAGAAAACCAATGTAGTTAAAGTTAAATAATAAACAAGTAACTGGGGAGAGAATATTTACAATAAGTTTCTCATATTACATGTGCATACAAGATCTCATGTTATATGTGTATATATACATACAAAAACATAAAGAATTGGTTCAATTTATAAGAAAAAGAGATTCCCCAAAAGATATTCAAAGAACATTTAACAAGCAGTTTTCAAAACAAAGATACCTAAGATATCTACAATCACATAAAAAAAAAAAAACACTACTAATGTATAAAAACTAGAGAACTGCCAATTATAGCAACTCTGAG
The DNA here is from genome assembly GCF_016432865.1 of Antechinus flavipes. Taxonomy (NCBI): domain Eukaryota; kingdom Metazoa; phylum Chordata; class Mammalia; order Dasyuromorphia; family Dasyuridae; genus Antechinus; species Antechinus flavipes. The sequence continues at coordinate 160,759,073 of NC_067403.1, read as the reverse complement.
ATTCCTCTTCATACCATTAAGATTAGCAAGGATGACAAAGAAAGATAACAATTGCTACAGGGGTTGTAGGAAAACAGAAAAAACTAAAGAACTGCTGATAGAGTTATGAATTGGTACATACATTCTAGAGAACAATTTGTGACTATACTCAAAAAATGACCCAGAGAAACTATTACTTCTAGGACCATACCGCTGAAGAAGTCAAAGAAGAAGCAGCTTTAGACAGCAGCTCTTTTTGTAATACCAAAACTCTAGAATGAAAAGTATCCACCTATTAGGAAAGACTGAACAAATGATGGTAAATGAATAGAGTGGACTATTATTGTACCACAAGAAATACACCTTTTTCAGAGAAATTTTGGGAAGATCTCTATGAATTGAAGTAGACTGAAGTGAGCAGAACAAATGATTTATGCAATAAGATAAACATAATTTTTTTAAAGACAACTCTGAAAGACTTGAGAATTCTGATCAATAAATTACCAAATACCAGAGATCAGAAGATGAAACATCCTACCCATTTCCTGAAAGTGAAGAACTCATACTACAGAATGAGACAGACTTTTTAGATATGGCAAACATGGGAATTTTGTTTGATGATACATATTTGTTAAAAGTCTTTTCTTTTTCTTTTTTTGTTATTCAGTTGGGAAGAAATGGGATGTGCGAAGATGAGAAGATAAATGATAATTTTGTTGAGAAAATAATAATTTAAATTTTAAAAATAAAAATAAAGCTATACTAATCAGTTATTAACTACATAGGAAGTGTACTATAAACACAATTTTAATTTAAAAGAATATAAATAACCAACTCTAAAAGGCTTCAAATGGGTCAAGTGGCCTATAAAACATAATGAAGGAAAAAATGTATGCCTATGCTTTTATATGAAAGTCATATCTTTTAAATCTTATGTAGAATTTTTCCATGTAGTTTTTTTTAAATAACTAAGCTTTTCTTATTATTCATATAGATAAATCCACATTCAGCTAAAATTGGGTTAAAAGTAAGATAATGTTCACTGATTCACATTTTTTTCCTGAAATGATTGCAATCAACTCAATTAATTTAAAATGTATCAACTATCTGGTTTAAATTATAATATTATCCAAAATAACCTGTGGATTTCTTTCTACCCAGAACCTTCTAGGACAAGTTTACTGGTTTATTAAAGCAAAAAAGGAAAAAAAAAAAAAAGAAAGCTATGACTATGACTAAGGAGTATATGAGTGTACTGTGTGTGTGTGTGTGTGTGTGTGTGTGTGTGTGTGTGTTTGAGGGACAAGAAAGGAAGATATGAGAAAAGAAAAATAGCAAATAATAAAACATCTAAGATAAAATTCCAAATATAAATATATAATTTTGAGATTAGTTCATTATTATTCACACTTCTCTCCATTAGTACAGATAATTGGCATGATTGTACATTTTCTTGACTCTATTGAGAGGCTAAATCATTACTTAAAAACATCAATCATTCTACTAACATCATTCCTTACTAAAAAGCTTTCTAGTGAAATGATAGTATACTAACCTGTCTCCCGTTAATGGCAAAATAATGGTTGCTTGAGAAGAAAACACTATGAAAGATAATCTCATCCGAGGGCTGAAAGATAAGAAACCAGATGGTTAGATATTTGAAAAAGAGGTAATAATATAATATAGACATCCACAGAGTGTATATACATATAAATGCATACACACATATATATTCAAGGAACCCTGTTTTAATGTATATACATTTACATATTTTAGATTTGTTCATATACACATATTTACATTTAAACAGGCTTCCTTGTATGATCTGAGTCTCATGAATAGTCAAGACATGGTACTAAAGTTAAAAACAGCTGTAGATTCAAGACATGTACTAGTTGTGGGACCTTGAGCTAGCTCACAGTCATTTAATTTTCCAATATCTCGAGACAAATGTTTATGAGTCTAAAGTCTAGAGAGTTGCTGAACCCTTTTTCTGTGAAAAAAGTTTCCACAATAGAATTTCTCTCCAAAGATGATTCCCAACCCTATGGCCTTTCCCTCCCCCCAGTATACTTTTAAACTGTTACTACCATCACCTAAGTTATATGGGGTTTTGTTTTATTTTTCTCTATAAATGGTATTTCACTATGATCCTATACTCAGAAATATATTACACTAGGGAAAAAAATCCCATGCCAATATCAAATTCTTTTGCAGGAAATGTTTTCTTCTCTGAGTTCTATTAATCATAATTTATCAGTTTCTTTTGATAAATGATTACCAGTGATACTCAATTCTGTCCAACAAAAAAATTTGACTAAATAGTTAAAATGCTAACAAATACCCTCACAAAATCCCTCCAGAACTGTTCAAATTTAAGTGAACATGAAATCAAACATTTAAATACTACAATGAAAAATATGAGAGAGAAGTGCAAAGCACATTTTAAATTACACTATTCCAGTCTTCCTGATCCCAGCAATTATGCTTCCCACAGGAAACAATTCTTGCCATCATTTATATCTAGCCAACAGCAGAAACATTTTTTTTTTTTACATTTTACAGAATGGTTCTTACATGGGAAACTCTTAATGAAATCATTATTGAAAATCTAAAGTTGTATACTGATTCCAAAACTCATCTAAATCACTCAGATATGCTTTTTAGCAATCTTTTATCTTCTTGGCATAGACTGTTCCCATCCTCTTTTATCAGATGGTTAGAACTAAGGAAATGAGTGTTGTATAATGAACTCTATGTTAAAGAAGACTGATTTCTAGAGCAATTCAGATCATAAAGAACATCCTGTTACAAAAAGTATTCAATTCAATCCAACAAGTAGTCATTATATACAAGGACAGAGTTCTGGGCATTAGAAAAAGAATGACAAAACAAGTCATTCCCATCAAATAACTTTCATTTGATTGTGGGGGAGAGGGCGTAGAATATAAAATCATCGATTTAAAACTGAAAGAAACCTTAGAGGTGATCTGATGAGATCCTTTATTTGGAGATGAAGAAATTGAAGCCCAGAAATTAAGTAATCAATTAGGCCAACATGAAATATATTTTAGAACTGAGATTCAAATTCAGGTCTTTTTATTCCAGATGTTGACACATACAAATATTTCCACACAGGAGAAGGAGAATGAAAGAGATCTAGAAAGCCCTTATTTAGAAGATTTAGGAGATGCCTCGGTTATATGTTTTGAAGAAAACTGGGGATATTGAAGAAAACTGGTGTGATTCTCATTTGAACCTTTCTTTCATCAGTTGCTTACTTTTGGTGACTCAGCTCCTTGATAAGGAGCAAAACTTGATTTGATGGAAAATATTAGTTTGGAGGCATGGATTTTGACCCTCTCAGGCTAATGCCAAAGAAAATGTTCTTTTTTTTTTAAGTGTTAAATAAATTAATTATTATTATTACTGAATAGAATCCAATCTATGTTGGATTTTTTGGATTAAAATCATTGGATTGAAAAGAATGTTGAATTTGTAGTCAGAGTAACTAGGTGTTTATTTGTTGGCATGAGTCTGAGTAAGTCATTGATACTATCAGAGAGCTAGTTTCCTTATTTGGAAATGACAGGTTGGGACTAGATCACCTGCTTGTTTCCTTCAAGGTTCTAAGGTTCCTCCTATTTCTATGTCTATCCATGAACTCTCACTTGTTCCTTTCATATGAGTGTAGACCTATTTTTAAATTTTCTTTTTAAAAGAAATATCTATTTATTTCACTTTCTCATACATTTCCACAAGGCCACCTTACTGTATTTCAGAAACTGATCAAAAAAAGTGTTAAGGTTGACTTTCCAAAGCAAAAGTATAGATGACTTTTCACGGACAAGCAATAAGCATACATTGTTTTACAGGAACAGGCTGATCTGCTGCCAATAATGAAAAGCATAGATTTCCTAGGCTTCTACAGATTGTTTGAAGTTACTTGCAAAATGACTTTCAAAATGTTTTGATCATCCAAGCCTGCTTTACAGAAAACATTTGGACTAACAAGAATGAAGGAAGTAATATTTAATGATACAGCTCTTCTTCATGTCCTTTCCATTAGACAGTTAAACTTCCAGTAGTCTACTGCATCTTATTTAGCATGGCAGAGGGTGGGGGGAACCTAACCAATTCAGATATTTTGTTGGTTACTTTTAAAGAAGGAATGCTATTAGGAAGTTAATCTTCTCTCAAGATAACTTATGTACAGAATAAGTTGGGTTTAATAGTATTGCTTTTTATAGAAGTCATTCTTTTTAGAGTGAAATTTACTGACAAATACAGAAGAGTTAAATTTTAAGAGTTAAACACACCCACACATTATGTAAACAAATCTTTTCTTTCAACAGACACACAAAAAGGGCCTTTTTTGGTATTTGTTTAGCAACACATGTTTCAACACTCTTTCTTTTAATTCAGAAACTCTAATATGTTAAAAACAACTTGATAAAAGAAATGTATTTAATGATAAAATGTTTTGAAATATGTAAATGAAATATAAAACAAAAGCAAACTGGGAAAGGAAAAAACATTTGAGATAGCATTGAAGATGCTGCTACAAAAGTCTCATACAAGTTTCTGGCATCCAGTAAAAAATTCGGAAACAACCAAAGACTAGGTATAAATTAATAAAAAGAATTGATAAATTGATTTCTCTTCCTCTCTCCCTGAAGCTCTTTATTGATTGTCAGGGAGGTGGATCCAGTTCAGCTATGTCTTAAGAATTCTGGAAATCAAAATAAATTAATACTCTGAAACAGTGTCATCATTGATTTCTTCAGATAAAGTTCTGCTTAGTGTCTTCTTTTAACTATTTATTTCTAGCAATTTTCTATTTTCTTTGATGAGAGAGAAATGGAAGTACCTCACAAATCTGTCGGTAAGCTGTTTAACAAAATTGTAGATCTCGATCCAGTTTTGTGCAACGCTTCCAGATCTGAAAATTACACAAATTGAAACAATTAGAATGTGACCTATGAAGGAATCAAAGCATAGTCTTGTTATACTGACATTTCAAACTGGTTGTTGCTTCGATACCGAATCAGTTAAATTTATTAGTGCCTCGTCCTTTGGGTATTTAGCAGGGATTACATTAAGTGGAGAGAAAACTTGCTAGCTCCTCTTTCCTAGAGACAGAGCTGTCCACTGTGTTGAACCGAGTAAAAAGTTTGCTTATTATCAAGCCATCTATCCTCTCGCTTTCCTCACTAGGAGACAAGAAACACTTTGGGTCTGGACTCTGGTGTATCTCTGGTGAAGTTTCAGTGCTAAGAATTTACAAACTGATCAACTTTAAGGAGTTCTAGCAGGAAGGGAGGAAACGAAGACTCCCTACCCCACCCCCACCTTGACTCCATGCTCGCTGGCAGAGCTGCCCCACAGGTCAGCCAAAGAGCACCCCTCACTTTCGCAAAGGTCTCAGGGTCAAAAAATTGGCCCCAAGCTAAGGTACCAGAAGAACAGCTTCGGCCAAGTACTGCTCCCGGTCCCGCCCTCCATAGAGGCAGAGAGCATTTAAGACTCTAGAGGCAGTTAACAGCATCTGACAAAAAGCAACAGTCTGTTTGCATCGCAGCACTCACACGCACACTTGACCGCCCGCAAGTCTCTCCATCCCCCACCATCAATCCCACCCGCACCTCCCACCCGCCCCAGAACCGCAGCGACACTGGCAATAGTAATGGCATAGGCATTGGAACTGACTTGTCCAGCACGAAGTAGAGGTCAAAGGCTCCGTTGCAGGAGGGCTGCTCTTCAGCTTGTGCTCGGGCCGGCCCGGCGATCAGTGGCAGTCCGGGGCCCCACAGCAGACAGAGCCACAACCAAAGCCAAAGGCAGAGCGGGCGGCCACGGGCCCCCATCCCGGCCAGCCTGGGATGCAGCCGCCGCCGCCGCCACCGCTGCTCCGCTCTCTGGCCTCCGCAGCTCAGTTCAGCTCAGCGGCGTTCCTTAATACAGCCCAGCCCAGCCCAGCCGAGCCCGGCTCCTCCTCGGGCCCGGGAGGAGCTCTGCCGCAGGACAAAGGGAGCCGGGGCCGCCCCTGGCCCAGTCCCCGCCCTCGTTCCAACTCCAAGTGTAGGGGCCGGGGAGTCCACGCCCTCCGCCCCAGAGGAGTTCTGCCAACCGCGAGGGAGGGCGGCCCCGGCAGCCCGGTCCGGCCCGGCCCGGGCCGCCGCACGAGATACAGCTGCGTCGGGTCCTCGGACGGCTCCTGCAGCTGGGCCCAGGCTGCTGCCCGGCCCCGCCCGCGCACTCGCAAGCCTCTCCAACTTTCCTCAACCGTTGCGCTACGCTGCGCTCCGCCCCGGGGCCCCTCGGTAGGAGGAGGCTGCTCCCGCTGGGACAGCTGTCCGGTTTCAGGACAGGGAACCTCTCATCCCCCCCCTCCCGACCCCGATCCCGCCCTCCAGGGGAGCTAGCATTTGTGTGCCGCGACGGGAGAGTAAAGAGGTTGTCGCTGAGCCCCGGAACTGAGTTCAGCGAGGGCCCGCTGAGGCTTGGCGTTAGAAAGTCGCTAGACTTGGGAAAGGGGAGAAAAAGTGCTAGGAACCGTTAAGTGTGATAAAAGAAGAGCCTGGATGGACCTCAGGGGCCAGCTGGTATTCATGCAGATGAGAAAACTCAAGCCCAGAAGGTGTACTGAAAATGTCCAGGGTTAACTGGGGGAACCCGGAAAGCGATAGTGTTGCATAAGGCAGAGTAACTAACGTAAACACACAACTTCAAGTTTTGCTTCTGACAGATATTGAATCGATGACCCCGGGGGAATCACTTGACCACTAACGGCCCGAGAGAAGTCTATAAATTGCCCTGAGGGCCTTTCCCTCCCAGATTCATTCATTTATTTATTTATTTAGATTTTTTGGACTAGGTGAGAAGAGGAGATTTTTTTTTGCCTCAATTGCTACTTAGTTTTCATCCCGGAATGGGTACGGCCTCAGTCATTTGCATATTGTGGCATCCCTCCCAGATGTTACAGTCTTTTGAGAATGAAGGACAAAAACAAGTTGCAGAGAAGAGACTTCTTTTGGTTGAAGAAATATCCCTTTCTCACACTAATTAAATTACAATAATTAACATTCATTTAATGTTCACAACAGTATAGAATGATGTTGCTATTGTGCCCATTTGACAGATATGGAAACTGGTTGAGAGAGTAAATCACTTAATGTGTCCTCACACAGTTATAAGTATCAGAGGCAAAATTTGAACTCCCAGTCCAGTACTTAACACTTACCACAATTTATAGCTTCATAGGTCCAATCCTTCAATAAACAATAGATGATCTATATAGCTATATATTCTCATCTATGGCTCCAAGAAGCCATATCATGTGTAACAGCTCACTAGTAGAAGGTCTTGAGGACAAGGAGTATTTCCAATTTGGTCCTTTATTATTATAAAGTTTTTATAAACGCTATTCAGCTTTAAGGAAGATAGGTTTAAGGTTGCACAAACCTAGCTAAAGCTTAAAAACTAAACTTTTTACTTAAAAAAAAAGGCTTCTCTTGGCCCATTCTAAAAAATTAGTAAAAATTTCTTTCAAAAGAAATGTGGCCTGGGTATCAGTAGAACAGAGAGAGAGAGAGAGAGAGAGAGAGAGAGAGTTCCTGTGTTTGAGGAAAGTTCTTTGCCAGGAGCTATTTTTTGTAAAGTAATAGTATGCTTTATAGATGCTGAACAGGCTAACTAGAGAATAAAGTATAATTATTCTGTCCTTGTAAATTAGAAGAATATCAATAGGATAATGTCTTGGCTTTCCAGTGAACTGGATTTAAGTGAGACAGAATTATACAAAGTTGGCAGCATCACTCTCTCAGGAAATGAAGTCAAGTGGCAAGATAAAGGTCAAGATGACTGTCAATGACTTGAGGCACAATGGATGACCATGTTGTTTTCCATGTCTCACCAAATGCTAATCACCTGCTTCATGTCGTTTGGAACAAATTGTGCTCATCCCTCTTCCAGGAGAGGAGATGGGGACGAAGTCTTCAAATGCTTGAAATGGACACCTCTCCCCAAGTCATGAATGAATTTGAGGTCCAGTGGTTATCCTTAACCTAGTTTATTTAGCCTGTCTGCCAAGATGATTTTACCAGGCATACAAAAACAAAAATCAAATGGTCCCAGACTTTTTAAGATATTGCCTAATCTATAAATGTGATTTTTAAGGGAAGAGATATTCCAATTCCCATGTAACTCAAATGTGAACTTTTGGTGTACAACCTGTTTCAAAGATAGAGTATCCCTGTATAAAATTGAAAGAATGAGGGTTTAACCATGAAATCCAGATCAAAAACACAAAAGCTTTTAGACACTATTTGCCTCTGTTTGAGATACTTCTTAAATGGAATTCCAGAACATGCCACACATGAAGAATCTTTCAGTTGAATTAACCAAGCATTAAATAAATACCTATAAAGTGGTAAATACTGAACTAGGCTCTTGGACTGCATAGACAATGAGAAACGAACTGAGAAAAGATAATACCTTCCAAAATCATTTTAATCTGATATATACAGATGGTAGAATAAAGTATTTCTGTTTTCCTTGCTATGATCTGCATTGTTTTATAAAACCCTGCACTTTTTATGCATACACACATTTAGAGCTAGAAGGAACTTTTAGAGGACATTTACTCCCATCCCTAGATGAAGAAACTAAGGTCCACAGAGGTAAAGCCATTTGTTCAAGGCCACATGGGTAGTAAAGAGCATATCTGGGCTAGCTCCCAGGTCATTGTTGGTATTAAATCATGAAATTTCACTGTCAGAAAATTCTTCTTTATTACTAACCTAACTAGGCCTTTAGGAATAGCCCTTGACTTCCGATTGCAAAGTATCAGCCAATGAATCTGGAAACCTTTAGCCTACTAACATTACTTTAACAGGACTCCTAAACATTGGTTGCCAGTAAAAAAAAAATGCCAAAAAGCACATAGTTCATAGTAGTATGGACTTTTATCCAAAAGAAGACATAGATGAACAGACAATTCTCAGATGAAGAAATTGAAACTATTTATAGACATATGAAAATATGCTCCAAATCATTATTAATCAGAGAAATGCAAATTAAGACAACTCTGAGATACCACTACACACCTGTCAGATTGGCTAGAGTGATAGGGAAAGATAATGTGGAATGTTGGAGGGGATGTGGGAAAACAAGGACACTGATACATTGTTGGTGGAATTGTGAACACATCCAGCCATTCAGGAGAGCAATTTGGAACTATGCTCAAAAAGTTATCAAACTGTGCATACCCTTTGATCCAGCAGTGTTTCTACTGGGCTTATACCCCAAAGAGATACTAAAGAAGGGAAAGGGACCTGTATGTGCCAAAATGTTTGTGGCAGCCCTGTTTGCAGTGGCTAGAAGCTGGAAAATGAATGGATGCCCATCAATTGGAGAATGGTTGAGTAAACTGTGGTATATGAATGTTATGGAATATTATTGTTCTGTAAGGAATGACCAGCAGGATGAATACAGAGAGAACTGGCGAGACTTACATGAACTGATGCTAAGTGAAATGAGCAGAACCAGGAGATCATTATATACCTCAACAATGATACTGTTTGAGGATGTATTCTGATGGAAGTATATCTCTTCGATAAAGAGCTAATTCAGTTTCAATTGATCAAAGATGGGCAGAAGCAGCTACACCCAAAGCAAGAACACTGGGAGATGAATATAAACTGCTTGCATTTTTGTTTTTCTTCCCGGATTATTTATACCTTATGAATCCAATTCTCCCTGTGCAACAAGAAAACTGTTCGGTTCTGCATACATATATTGTATCCAGGATATACTGTAACCTATTCAACATATAAAGGATTGCTTGCCATCTGGGGGAGGGGGTGGAGGGAGGGAGGGGAAAAATCAGAACAGAAGTGAATGCAAGGAAGAATGTTGTAAAAAATTACCCTAGCATGGGTTCTGTCAATAAAAAGTTATTAATAAATAAATAAATAAATAAATAAAGTTCTGATCGTGAATCACAAAAAAAAAAAAAAAGAAAAACATTAGTTAAAAATATTGCACAGATTCAACCATCTTTAAAATATTTTTAGTTGTGTGTGTGTGTGTGTGTGTGTGTGTGTGTGTGTGTGTATGTGTGATTGTGCTCTTATGGTGGTATTTTTCTGTTCTTTTTACTTTTCCAGTTCCTCCTGAGTCTCCCTTTAAATAATGTAATAATAACAATAAAAAATCATGAAGCTTCAAAACTTCTTCAAAAATAAAAAAAAGAAGACATAGATGTCATTTTGTATAACTCCTTCATTTTACATAGAAGGAAATTATGGCCTTAGGAAATTAAATGATTTGTCCAAGTAGAGGCAGGTTATCAATCCTGATCTTCTGAGTCCAGTCATTTCTAAGGTGTACTACATTTTATATATTTTTCTTGTATTTGTATGATTCATATTGGTTTTAAGTGAAGGTTTATGATAATTGTAATTGTTCATTCATTTCAATCATGTCTAACTCTTTGTGACCCCCATTTGGAGTTTTGTTTTTGTTTTTTGCATAGAAATTTGCAAAGACACTTGACATTTTCTTCAGCTCATTTTGTAGATGAGAAAGTAAGGTACACAAGGTTAAGTGACTTGCCTAGGATCATACTTCTATTATTTGAGGCCGGATTTGAACTCATGGAGATGGGTTTTTCAGAATGTTTTCTAGTCTCTTCAAATCATATCCCAAGGGCTCCACCTTCTTTATGAGGTCTTTCTTGATTCCTCACAGATTTCAGTCCCCTCCATCAAAATCATTGTGTAGCTATTTTGCATAAATTTTACTTTTATTTATACATACATATATACATACATATATATACTATCTTCCTGACAGAATATAAACTTAGAGGGAAGAGACTATTAACATTTCTTCTTTTGTATTTGTAGCACTCAGCATAATGGCTGGTACATGGTAGAAAATGCAATTTATTAACTGACTGACAAAGAACCAACATAGATTTATTAAGAACAAGTGATAATGAATGAGCTATTCTGATATCCTTTTTTGAAAACATTTCTGAATTAGGAAAATGATATGAATACAGTTAGTCTAGATTTTATAGCAAAAGCCTCAACTTCTCTTCTGTTCATTGAAGGGATAGAAAGAGTCTGGGAAGAAGCCAAAATGTAGAATTGTCATTGTCTTCTTCTCAACTTACTACACTAGAGACTTCAGAGAAATTCTCCTAGGAGTGAGATCTGGGGCTTTCTTTTTTGGGTTAAGTGAAATATTTTGCTCCTGGTGAGATTTTCTGTTATATAATCGGAAATACTTTCTCCAATTTCTGTTTTGCTATTTGATTTGGATAAGTAGGTTTCTTTGCTACTTGTTATATATGTTCATTGTAGAACTGGCATCTGGTAAAAGGGGGTCAAGATATGGAATTTGGAGCCCTCCTTTTGATATTAAAAATAGAAAATGGGAATTTAGTTTGAACCTAAAAATAAATCCCCTACACAAATAATATTTCAGGGACTAGATATAATTCTATCCTAATACTCCTTTCTAAGGAAAGCAAAGTGTTCACCTTCTGAGACCACCCAATCTCTTGCTTTCCTTCCTGGCAGGAATCAGTCTGAATAGAGGGAGAAAAATTAGAGATGTCTAATTTTACCTGCCTGTGATCCTTGATACCCTTTGCTACACATTGAAGAATTGTATGCTAGACAACAGGTAGATTCAAAACTGATTAAATGACTACATCCAAAACAAAAATATATGTTAATGATTTAATGTTAACTAAGAATGAGATCTCTAGTGGAAGAACTAAGGAATTTAGGTTTGGCTTATGCTATCTAATATTATTATCAATTACTTGGATACAAGATAATGTGGAAAGGTTATCAATCTGCAGATCACAAAAAAACTAGAAAGAAGAACTATATTGAGGCAGGTTCCCAAAAGACTTTAATAGGCTAGGACAGATTTAAAACTGTGAAACAAAAAAAAAAAAAAAAAAAGAAAAGAAAAGAAAGAAAGAAAGAACTTAAGTGAAACTTAGTAGAGACAAATACAAAGTTTCACACTTAGGTTCAACAAATTATCTTCATAAATCCAAGGTGGGGAGGTATAGTTAGATGAAAATTCATCTTAGAAAAAGTTCTGGTTATTTTAATGGATAGCATGCTCAATATAAGTCAACTGTATGGTAGGGAAGCCAAAGAAATGAATGAAATCTTAGCATTAAAACAGACATGATGTCTGGGAATAATTTGTACCCTATTCTGGGATGGTCAGATAGTATTTAGAGAATTATGCTCAGTTCTGGAGATCAGATTTTAGAAAAGGAGGAAGATCAAAATGGCAAAGGCCTTGAGGTCGTACTACCTGAGAATCACTTAAAGGAAGCACTGATGTTTTGTAGTCATATCAGTCATGTGCAATTATTTGGTACCTCTTTTGGGTCTTCTTGGTAGAGAGTGGTTTGCCATTTCTTTCTCCAGCTCATTTTACAGATGAGGAAACTGAGGTAAATAGGATTAAGTACTTGCCCAGGGTCACATAGCTAGTATATGTCTGAGGCTTTTGAACTCAGGTCCTCCTGATTCCAGGGCCAGTATTCTATTTACTGCACTATCTGGCTTACTTCACAAAAAGAACCCTTGAGGAAGAGTCAAGATGACAGTGAAAAAAAATTGCTCTATTTGCCCAATATGCTTTCTTCACAATGACATAGACCAAGTTCTGATCAAGAAAGCCTGAAAAAAGTCACAAGACATTTTTCTAGGCCAGGGCAATATAAGGATATAGAGAAGTCTAAGGTAAAGAGCAGCACAATAGTGCAGAGTATTTAGCAGCCATAGATGGCAAGGGAGCTGTGATTGAACACTAGAACTCTTAAGGACTGAGGCATAAAAGGGTATCGGGGCCCCCCTGAACTGACACTTTGAATAGGAGCAGCATCAAGTGGCTGTTCTGTCATCTACTACCTAGGTCTGACTCATAGCTCCAAAGTGAAGAAGACAGTTACAAGTGAGAGAATTCCCCAACTATGTGTAAACCAAGCTACAATGTCTAAAAACTTATCTATGATAAAAATAGCTATGAACCCACAAAAACAGAGGGACTCAATTATTACCTTTGGCCAAGCACATAATTTTGCAATGGAACAACTAGGGGCAGAGGGCCAAAACCAAATCAGTTCAGTTACTCTGAACAAGCAGAACTTCCCACAAGGCTGACAGTAACTGAGTCCAATAACAGTCAACTGAAACTCAACCACACTCAGTGCCCCCCCCCAAATAAAAAAAAAAAACCACAGATCTGAGTCAGGATATTTCAGAGCTCATACCAGGAGGATAGTAAACAAATCTCTCCCCAGATTACGTCACCATAGAAACACCAAAAAAATTCAGGCTTGTGAAACCCACAGAAGGACACAAAAAAGATAAAAGCTTAGGCTAGACATTATGCCTATAAATGATCAGAATGCAATATAAAAGATAAATAGAAAGTCCAAAGCCAAGAAGATGATTGGAAGAATGGTAAACAAAAAGAAAACACAGCCATAAAGAGTTACTGAAGCTCAAGATATAAAGACAGAAGATAATGACATAAAATCATTTAGAAGCAAAGCTTCAAAGAAAAATACAGATAAATACAAGCTCAATAAGAATTCTTAGAAGAGTTAGAGTGTTTTTGTTTGTTTGTTTGTTTGTTTTAAAGAACAGGAGTAGAGCCAAGATAGTGAAGTGAAGGCAGAGAATCTCATGAGTTCTCCTAAAACCCCCGAATATCTTTAAATGATGACTTTAAATAAATTTTAGAGCATTGGAACCAACAACAAGTAGAGTTAAACAAAATTTTCAATTGAAGACAACTTAGAAGGTTAGCAGGAAAATTCTGTGCATCAGGATAGTACTGAAATGCAGCCTTCCAGCACAGACCCAGCCTCAACAAATCAAGAGCAGGAATTCAGGCCTCTCAATCAGTGGCAGCAGTTGTGGTTTCCAGAGCTTTCATCCCACAGACACTGAGGGCAACTTGGAAGATCATCAGGAAAAGTTTGTCACACTGGGTGGTGAGAGGAGCCCCAGCAGAACAGAATCGGGCTTTGGGAACTACAGAATCAAGAGCGATGGTGGCAGCAGCAGCCACAACAACAAGAGCAATAGCAGCTTCTGGAGGTTCCAGCCCACAGATAAGGGGGTCGAACAGTTGGTCAGAAGGAGATTTCAGCGCTCTCTTTGCTATCAATAAGGCACAGCTCTATTGCTTTGCCCATATTCAGATTCCAGTTGCAGTGCCAGCTTACAGTACAAGTCACTAGAAGGATCTCTAAAATTGGTACGAAATCTCCACCCTGGAAAGAGTCCTATTTTTACAAAGAGTTAAAATCTGAGTAATAGTAATAACAGACCCTAGAAAGTTAGTGTGATGACAAGGAAGATAAAAATGCACATTCAAAAGAAGATAACAAAGTCAAAGCCCATACATCCACAGCTTCCAAGAAAAATAAGAATTGGTCTCAGGTCATGGAAGAGCTCAAAAGAGATTTTTAAATTAAGTAAGAGAGGTAGAGAGAAAATGGGGAAAAGAAATGAGAGTGATGCAAAAGGAAATAGAAAAAGCTAGTGAGGAAAAAATGCCTTATAAAACAAAATTGGTCAAATGGAAAAGGAGGTACAAAAGGTAACAGAGGAAAACAATTCCTTAAAAATTAGAATTGAGCAAACGGAAACTAATGACTTTATGAGAAATCAAGAAACAATCAAACAAAATCAAAAGAATAAAAAAATGTGAAATATCTCGTTGGAAAGACAACTGATATGGAAAATAGTTCTAGAAGAGATCATTTTAAAATTATTGATCTACATGAAATCCATGATTAAAAAAGAGTCTAGATGTCATATTTCAAGAAATTTTAAAGGAAAACTCTCCTGATATTTTTAAACCAGAGGGTAAATTAGAAAGTGAAAGAATTCAATAATCACTTCCTTAAAGAGAAATTCTAAGATAAAAGTTCCCTGAGATATTATAGTCAAATCCCAGAACTCCCAGGTCATGGACAAAATACTACAAGTATTCAGAAACAAACAATTCAAGTATAGTGAAGCCACAGTCAGTATCACACACGGTTTAGTAGCTTCTAAATTAAAAGACTGGAGGACTCGGAATATAATATTCTGAAAAACAATGGAGTTAGGACTATAACCAAGAAACACTTACCCAGAAAAACTGAGTATAATACCTCAAGAGAAACAGTGAAAATTCAATGAAATAGATGACTTTCAAGCATTTATGATGAAAAGATCAGAGCTGAATAGAAAATTTTACTTTAAATACAGGGCTCAGGAGAAGCATAAGGGGGTAATCAGGAAATGGAAATTATAAATTAATTAATATTGTTTAATTTGCTTATATTCCTACATGGGAGGGTGATACTTTTAACTCACAAAATCTTTCTCATTATTAGGGCAATTAGAAGGTATATACATATATATATATATATATATAATATATATATATATATATATATATATAGGCAGAAGACACAGGTATGAATTGAATATAAAGCGATAATACCTAAAAATAAAATTTAAGGAGTGAGAGAAGAATGTGCTGGGAGAAAGGAAAGGGGAGAGGTAGAATGACATAAATTATTTGCCACAAAAAAGGCAAGAGAAAGCTTTTACAGAGGAGGGAAAGAAAAGGAGAAGATTGAAGGTAGATACTCATCAGAATTGATTCAAAGAGAAAATAACATGTACACTCAGTATGAGTTCAGAAATCTCCCTTACCCTACAGGAAAGTAGGAAGGGAAGAAGATACGAGAAAGGTGGAGGGCAATAGTGGAGAGCACATATTGGATGAGGAAATAGTCATAAGCAAAACACTTTTGAGGAGGGACATGGTGAAAGAGAGAAAGAAAATGGAATAAAGAGGGGAAAATACAGTTAACAATAGCAACTGTGAGAAAAATTTTGAAGCAAGTATCTCTGAAGAAGGCCTCATTTCTCAAATGTATAGAGAATTGAATCAATTTTTTTTTAAAAAGAGCCATTCCCTAATTGGTAAATGATCAAAAGATATGAACTATGCCCAGAGAGCTATAAAATCATGCATGCCATTTCACCTAACCATACCACTCTTAGGCATGCATCTCAAAATAGATTTTTTTTAAAAAGGAAAAGAATAAACATATATACATATATATATGTATATTTTTTCTTGAGGGTTTATTTTGAGGGAAATCTATGTTTTCTTTCAAAATATGACTTTATAGAAATATTTTGCACAACTTTACATGTGCTTTCTTAATGGGAGAGAGAAAGAGGAGAAGGAAGAGATAGGATCTAGAACTCAAAGTTTTAAAAACAAATATAAAAATGTTTTACATGTACTTGGGAAAAAGTGGGGGGAGAGCAAAAAATATTTTAACCAAATAAGGGTAATAGTGGAGAAAAGAATTTATAATGGAAATATAACTTCAACTCTCTGATTCATTATTACATAAATTATTTAATTTCTCATTACATAGATAAGATAATAAACCTATACAACCATAGAAGTTAGAAGTAGGAGCAATATATAAATTTTATTTAGGAAAAAATACCTAAGAAATTGAGCCATCCCAAAGTCAAGTGGCCTGCTTTGGAAAAAAGTTTTCTCCATCCTAGAAATATTTATCTGTTCATTCCAAAATGAATGAATAACAAATTATCTTATCTATGTGCCATTCTTTCTTATATGCCATTTTTCTTGTCAATTAGTATTCCTTTCTTTCATGTTTTAAAAAAGTCTGAAAAGCTATCAGTTATATTATAGAGAGAATTTTTATTGAGGTGGTTCAAGTGAGTATAAGATTATATGCTTTTGAGGTCAACTAAAATAGTAATATTTGATAATTAATTGATTCTATAGAGAAAAGCAAATTAAGTTGATCGTTTTACCAGTTTTTAGGGAAAAAAAGCAAATTGTATAACTTTCTTCTGTATTTATGAATCTATATGATCCTTTACATAATAAGCATTATTAGAAAAATAATTGTCCTAAAAGTAAAAGACAAATGTATTTCACACTGGAAGTGATTCACATTCACTTTATATTTTAAATGATTCATCCTATGTATCTATAATGAGTCAAAGGAAGTAAGAATACTTCAGATGTCTTCAAGGCAGACTACAAGTTACTTAATACCTTGGAAAATACATTAAGTCTCCCAAACACCAGTCTTTTTTAAAATATAAACTTTTTTCTTATGAACTTAACTCTTGATAAAAATAAACACTTCAATTTATAGTATAAAGAACGAAAAAGAGAAGATGAAGGAAATTGAACTTTTATTATTAGTTTCTTTTAAAAGAAAGTGCATATTAAATTTATCATAATAGTAACAAATTATCTTATTTATGTGCCATTCTTTCTTATATGCCATTTTTCTTATCAATTAGTACTCCTTCCTTTCATGTTTAAAAAAAGTCTGAATAGCTATTAACTCACACCCTTGCTCTAACAGAAACTCTCTTTTTTTTAACAAATAATAGTCATGAAAAATATTTGACCATATTCAGCACCTCTAATCTTTCACTGCTCTACCAAGGAGTAGAAAATATGTTTCATTATCAACCTTTTGAAGTCTAAAGTGATGGTTGCATGTTGGTCTTAGTCTTGAAAATTGTTTCCCTTTACATTACTCTTGTCTTTGTGCACATTGTCCTCCTAGGTCTGCTCTTTTTACTCTTCAACACTTTATACAAGACTTCACAAGTTTCTCTGAATTCATCATTTTCCTTTGACTAAATAATATTCCAGTTAGTCAATAAACATTTATCTAGCACATAGAATTCCATTACATTCATAGACAACAATCTGTTCAATCATTCCCCAAATGATGAGCACCCATATGCTCCAATGCTTTGCTATAACAACAAATCATTGTACTACAAATGTTTTTGTGCATGAGTCCATTCCTTTTCTCTTTGGCCTCTGTTAGGTATATATCTTTTAATGCTACCAGTAAGCTGAACAATAGACATAGATTAATGATGTAGGGAGTGAAATCCAAATATCTTTCCAGAATGACTGAAGAAAGGTTACAGCACCACCAATAGAATTAATGGGTCTCTTCTCCTATACACCCATCAAAAATTGATATTTTGAAGTTTGGTAATCTTTATCAGGTTAAGGGATATGAGATAGATTTTCAAAAGTGGTTTTAAAATTTAAATTTCTCTTATCAATGATTTGGCACAAATTCTCACATAGTTCCTAATAGAAAGCATTTCTTCTGAGAATTCACTATTCATATCTTGTGACCACACATCCCCTGGAAAATAGTTCTTATTCTCATATATTTGCACCAATTTCTTGTATATAGTGGATAAAAAATTTTATAAGAAAAAAATTTTACCAAGATTTTCCCTAGTTAATTGTTTTTATTTTGATACTAATTGCATTGAGTTAGCTTATGCAAAAGATTTTCAAAATTATGTAATCAAATTAGTCCATTTTATTTTCTGTATATGTCCCAAAAATTTTGATGCAATTTTGTCTTAATAGCTGCATTAAGACTTAGACAACCTGATTTTGTATTGGTATTCCAGGTTTAGTTTTTTCCCTCTAGTCTTAGTTATAAAAGTTCTCATCTTTTCTTCCCTCTGATTTGTTTGTGATATAGCCTTTCTAAGTTTACATCATATATTGACTTAGAGCTTACTGTAGCTTATTGGTATAACATTTTGGTCTCAATCATTTTGCTATACTGCTTTCCAATTCTCCTAATAATTCTTATTGGGGCTGCTAAGTGATGTAGAGGCAGCTAGCTAATGCAGTGGATAGAACACCAGCCCTGAAATCAGGAGGACCTGAGTTCAAATCTGACCTCATACACTTAACATTTCCTAGCTGTGTGACCCTAGTCATGTCACTTAACCCCAATTGCCTCAGCAGAAAAAAAAAAAAGAAAAGGGAATCTTTCCCTCCATAATTGATACTGTTATTTTTTCTCCTGAGACTTACCTAATTTCTTCTTAACTTTTTTTTAACCAGTACTATTATTTTTTTGAGATTTCTATTTTACAGTATGTAACATATTTGTATATCTGGTACTGCCTACCCTTTCTTCCTGCTTCTCCCACCCCCAATATTTCCATTCAGATATCTCCAGATACATAGTCATTATTTTCCACATTTCTATAAAATAAATCCTTAGTAAATGGATTTCCATGGTAATAATTCATTATTTGTATTATATTCACATTGCTCAATTAATAAACAGATAATCTGATTCTTAGTTATTTAGAGTATTTTTAATATGGTTATTAAACTGCTTGTTCATATACTTTGAGCATTTATCAGCTAGAGAATAGTTCTTCTTATAAACTTGAATCATTTCCTTATATGTCTTGGAAATGAAACCCTTATCAGAGAAACTTGCAGCAAAGAATCTTTTTCAGTTCCTACTAATTTTTTCTTAGAGCTTTTATCTACAGCTCTCCTTTGCCCCTGTCATAATCTATGTTTTATCATACTTATATGTGAATATAACTTATCCCACACCTATTAGGTTATAAATACCTTGACAACATTGAGAGGAAGCTATACTTTTTCATTTTTATATAATACCTTAAGTACTAACTTCATTCATTCATAAATCAATAACATAATAAATGCTTTAAAAGTATTTGTCAAATTAAATTGTTTTAATTTCCCTTACTCAGTTAATCCATCTATACTGGCCTCTTCCTTCTCTGAATTTCTGAAGACCTATAACTATCACACTATTTACTATCTGATTGCATCGATTGCCTTGTATTCATTCTTGGATTATTTGTAAATATTAACTCTTCAAGATAAAGAAACCTTTTCTCTTTGACTATCTGAGTGCCTCAGCAATAAGGTTTGTCACCTAGAGGAAAGAGAAAAGAGACGTCTAATCTCTCCTGCTTTATATTCTTAGTTCAGAGAAGGGTTACTTCAGTGAGAGTTTCTAACTTTATTTATAATGATAAAAGATGTATTTACAAGGTTCCTGTTGCAGTTTTATCTAAGTCAGTGGTTCAGAATAAATATAAAGATAATAGTTTGTAGGGGGCATGCTGAAAGGGTAGAAGGATGGAGTGAAGGTGGACAAGCTTATTATTTTTGCTGTCCTTTTTATATATAGAGAAAAGCTCATCAAGCTTCATATTCTTGTAAAAATATATGATGCTTCTTTTGCCCCTGAAAGAGTCTACCCTTTTTATTTCAAAGCTTCTATCTGTTCCTTCAAACCTATAACTTTATTAATTATTTTCATCCCTTACATAGATTCTTATTTTTAAAGAAAAAATTAAGAAGCATAAAAATAGCTTCAATGTCTGGTTTGAAGTATTATGTGTTAATTTCATGATCAGTATTAATCTGAAATAGGGATAATAACAGAATCCACCTCAGCATTTCAAGCATCAAATGAGATAATATATGCATTTTGTATGCCTTAAATCACTACATAAATGTGAGCTATTATTGTTGTATCAATAAGGTAATATATAATATTATGTGTTATAAATTATATGTAATTATAATAATATAACAATAGATATACATACACACATGCTATTATTTTGCATGTGTATCCTCAATGAGCAATATTCTTTCCAGGAACATTTATGTGCAGAAGGAATCATGCTATTAAAAATATTTCTAATAATGAGTTGTGGATCACAGCATGTAATATCAAATTTGATTATTGTATAGATTACTTTTACTGAATAGGTATTTTTCCCTTTTCAAAATTTTTGTTATACAGGATATTTCTTTGATGGGGATATTTTGGGAAATAAAAGTGGCATAGAAAGGAAATAAGGATTTGTTAAGCTCCTACTAAATGACAGACATTCTGCTTACACACACACACACACACACACACACACACACATATGCAAGGCAATTAGGGTTAAGTAAATTAGGGTTAAGTCACTTGCCCAATGTCTAATATCACATTGGAACTCAGGTCCTCCTAATTTTAGGACAGGTGCTCTATCCACTACACCCCTTACCATATCTTTTCATTTGATTCTTGTAACAAGCCTGGGAGGTAGATGCTTTCATTAAACTCATTTCACAATTGACAGACCTGAGACAAATTAAGACAATATGACTTGCCCAGAGTTACGCAGTTAGTAAGAGTTTGAGATGATATTTGAACTCAGGTCTTCCTAACTAAACCCACTCTAATCCTCTCTCCACTGAAAACCTACTTGCTTCTAATATTATCATTACTACTGATATCAATGTTATCATTTCATGATATCAATGATCATCAGCACTAAGACTGTTGGATCACTATGTATCTATATACACATACATATATTTATATACACATATATGTATATACACACATAAATGCACACACAAATAGAAAAAGTATAAATAGACATAAAAGCAAACAGAAAAATATAGTAAGAAATAAGTGCTTTAACAATATATAGCTAGGATCTCAATAAACTACTCCTAGATTATGGTAGACTTCTTACAGATCCCATGGAACCCATAGCATGTAATCACCTTTGAGAAATTGAATAAATTATGAAAATGTTCTCTCTTGTAAAATAACCACTCCCAAAGCTCAACCAGCTGGCTTTGGATGCCAGGTGCACTAAAAAGAAACAGAATGCCATGTTAATTTCTCCATATCAGTCATCTTCCTGGAATGGGAAAAAAAGAAACAGATTCAATTATCCTGGAGGCTGTGCCTAAAATAAGGATGCCCCTTAGTTAATTCCATTTTGTGCAGGGAGGGCAGTATGTGCTTCTCATCTCTTTCCTGCAATCTGCCATGGCAAAAGGGCACAGAAAGTGCATGTTACTACTCCTACACTTACACAGCCTTGACAGAACACAAAGCATCTTTCTTCTAAACCCTGCAATGATTTTTAAGGTTTCTCAAGGAAAATGAAAGAACTTGCATTTTTCCTCCAAATTCCAAGCCAACTTATGTAATGGATTTTACAGCACCTGTGTTTCTACAACAAGACATTTGATATGCCACATGGTATACATTTCTAAAAAGAAAAGACAGTTTGAAGTGTAGTTTTACTATTTAGAGCTCCTACCACAATTAGGAGAATTTTTCATATTTTTAAAGCCTCATGTTTCTCATGGAAACCACTTGATTAGTACATCGACAACTCTATTTTAACAGCACATATGGCGCATAGATAATCTACCCTAGTTTTCTTGGGAATTGCTTTGAAAGGAGCAGTAGGAAAGTTGTCAGTCCCCCAAATGGCCAATAGGTTTCATATGTAGCAAATTGGGCTAGCAAACAAACAAACAAACAAACAAAATTTTAAAAAACCTTCAAGTTCAGTTCAAACAATACTGGACCACAAGTGCCTGAGGATATTTTTAAATGATGGTGAATTGAAGGACTTACTGTGGCACTGATCTTATAGAAAGATCATTTTTATTGAGCATATTAGGCATATATCATTTTAAATAAATTAATGTGCCACATAATCTTGGATACTATTCCAAACCCAGAGTGTGACTGCTATATATCTTGCCTTAGTGTTCTGGAGAAAATTTTGAGGGGATGAATGTGTGAGGTTTATATATTATTATAGCTTATGAGTCCCCAATATTATATTCTTCACATGATTATCAATTAATATTCATTCTTAAGCAAAGTAGCTTTTAGAGAGAAACATTTACTATTTTGTATAGTTAGCACAAAATATCACCCAATATTTATGGCATACTATCTCACCAATACACAAAAATTTTGTAGGAGAGTGGGCTCAAGTTTTAAAAATAGCAAAGGGATAAGATACAGCTCTTTGTTGTATCTTCCTACTACTACTATCCAATATAATATTGGAAGTCCTATCCTCCTCTTTCTGTGGTACTGAACAAAATTTCCCATAATTATTGCATAACTTTTTTGGGGGGATGCTTGTAGAATGTTGAATCCATCTTTCTATATGTCATGTAGTTGTTCTTCTATTATTGATAGAGACACAGCTGTTTGCTGCTTTCTTAGAAATATTGCTAGAGAACCAATGAAAAAGCCCCAAATCATCCAGCTGTCCCAAGTTCCCAAGGTCCTCATCTGACCCAAACCAGAAAGAGATAGAGGATGAAATGTTACATACTTTCATTGGTTCATATCTTTGAATCCCAAGTGTTTGACAATTGAGGGAGAACATTCTAACTGTACTCCTTTGAAGGAATCAGTTGAGAAGGGGAAGGAAAAAAAACACAAGTCTCAATATTAGTTTTTTATTGCCTCTCTTCTTTGCTAGAGGAAGATCTCATTAACTTGAAAGTTATCAAAAAATTTTGGATCATCATCTTTCTATAAGAATTCTAACAACAACTCAGGAACAGCTGAAAAAGTATTTTAATCATAAGCCAAGGACTGAATATATGTAGATTCAACACCCAAAAATAGCCTAACAGAAAACTTTGTTGTTGGTCAATCATGGTTAACTCTTTATGATCCCATTTGTGGTTTTCTTGGCAAAGGTACTAGAATAAATTGTGATTTTTTTTTGTCCAACTCATTTTACAAATGGAGAAACAAAGAAAAACAGTTTTGAGTGATTTGCCAAGGGCCACACAGCTAGTAAATGACTGAGACCAAATTTGAAAGCATGAAGATAAGTCTTCTTGGTTCCAAGCCCAATGCTCTATCCTTTGTGCCATATAGCTTCCCCAAAAGAAAAACCACATTATGCCTAAGAAAAACATCTTGAGGTCTTCAGCAAAAATGGCTTCCAGGAGATGTGAGTTAAAATGTTTCCCATATGCTCTCTAAATTTGAGCTTATTTTGATCTGGAATCTATATGTACTATAGAGTATATTACACACTGAGAAAAAATTTTGTGATAATATTTACTTTAATAAATATGTATTTTAATAAAATTGTAAATATTTAGTAAATTATCATTTCTAGTAATTAATTAAGTCTGGATAATTAATTTGTATCAATTTATAATTATGGCAAGAAGAATAGTTATAGAGGATAATGACATATAATATTAGAGAATCCCCTTTTAGAAATAAATTTAACATGATTGTACATTTACCATCTTTATCAGATTGCTTGCTGCCTTGGTGAGGGAAGACAGAAGACAAAAAGGGAGAAAATTTTGGAACTCAAAATCTTACAAAAACAAATGTTGAGAACCACCACCAATTCCTAGGCCATACCTAGAAATTCTAAGTAATGAAGATATGGCCTATCCTCTGGAAAATGGCTTGTCTGGGAAGAATAAAGTTGGATAAAGAACCCAATAAACTTTTGTAATAGATGCATGTTGACATCATCTGGGCTAAACATTGAGTCCTTTGCATATTTGAGTACCCATGGGAAAGATTCTTCACCATATACTGTTGTTATTAGATACTTCAGTTTTAGAAAAAAAAAAACTGGCAATTTTTTTCTGTCATTTTAGATTGTATCTATATAGTCATTTATTCTGGTGTGTTTTCTTTACAAGCCAAGCTTCTTCATTTAAAGATGATTTTTTGCATAGTTAGATATTTAAGTACAATTGATGATAATTGATTCTAACATGAGAAATCTGGCTTTTACATTTCCACATATTTATGTTTAGCAGATAAAACTTTGTTTTTCCTTCTGCATTTTAAGAGTTACAAAATACTTTTGTTATTGTAAAATCCTTAAGCACTATGGATCCAGAAGAGCATCCATGACTATACTTTTCCTAAAATCATACCATCTTGAAAGTACCAAAACCTGACAAATCCCCAAAAATCCTTCTGAAAAGAGCAGCACAAAAATATCTGCTGAAGCTTGATATAGTGCCTCCTCTCACCCAATCCAGATTTTACTATAAAGTCTAATTTTAACTAAAAGCTTAAAACCAAGAAATAGAATTGGAAAATGAATAAACAACAACAAAAGAACTTGACCATAAAAAGCTAATAATGTGGCAAAAAGATCAAAATATTAATTCAGAATTGTGAAAATTACTACAAACAAAGCCTCAAAGAAAAATGCTAATTCAACACAAATCAACAAGAATTCCTGGTATTCCTGGAAATCAACAAAAAATTGAGAGGTAGAGGGCAAAGTTAGAAATGAATTGAGAGTGATGTAAGACATTTATCAAAAGAATTAATAGTTTGATAAGAGGCACAAAAATTCATTGAAGAAAAGAATTCCTTAAAAAATCAGACTAGACCAATTGGGGGAAAAAGGTACAAAAACTCAATGAAGAGAATATTCCTCAAAAATTAGAACTGGGCAACTGGAAGCTAATGACTACACAAGACATCAAGAAAAAATAAAACAAAGTCAAAAGCATGGGAAAAAAAAAAAAGAAAAGAAAATGTGAAAAAATCTCATTGGAAAAACAACTGACCTGGAAAATAGTTTAAGGAAAGATAAGTTTTAAACAACTTAATAATATTTTTCCAATTATATGTAAAGATCATTTTCAACATTCTTTTTTTTTGGTTAGATTTTGAGTTCCAAATTTTCTTTTCCTCCTTCCTTTACTTTACCAGGGGACAACAAGCAATCTGATATAAATTATACATGTATAATCATGTTAAATATATTTCCATATTAGTCACATTTTAAAAGAAAAATCAGAACAAAAGGAAAAAAAAACCATGAGAAATAGAGAAAAAAGTGAAAAGTGTTCTTCATTCAGTATCCATAGTTCTTTTTCTGCCTGTGGATGGCATCTTCCATCACAAGTCTATTGGAATTGTCTTAGATCACTGTATTGCTGAGAAAATATAAGTTTATCAGTTGATCACCACACAATGTTGCTGTTATATTTAAGAAAAAGATAAATTATGGATTATTGGATTATCTGAAAAATCATGATCAAGGAAAGAGCTTAAATGCCCCATTTCTTTTTTCCATTTTAATAATTTTTATTTTATCTAATATATGCAAAGATAGTTTTCAGTATTCACCTTTGCAAAATTTTGTGTTCCAACTTTTTCTCCCTCCTTCCCCCATACCTCCTTCTATAGGCAGCAAGGAATCCAATATAAGATAAACATATGCAATTCTTCTAAACATATTTTTATATTTATCAATCTGCACAAGAAAAATCAATTAAAAAAATGAAAGGGAAAAAAAAAACATGTAAAATAGCAAGCAAACAAACAACAAAAATAAGGTGAAAATATTATGCTTTGATCCAAATTCAGTCTTCATAGTTCTCTCTCTGGATGTGGATGGCTGTTTCCATCACAAGTCTATTGAAATTGCCTTCAATCACCTCATTGTTGAAAAGAATCAAATCCATCACAGTTAATCATCACATAATCTTAATGTTACTGTATACAATGTTCTCTTGGTTCTACTTACTTCCCTTAGGATCAATTCATGTAAGTCTTTACAGGCTTTTTATAAATCAGCCTGCTCATCATTTCTTATAGAACAATAATATTCCATTGCCTTCATATGCAGTTGATCATATTTCAAGAAATTATAAAGAAAATTACCCTATATCTTAGATACAAAGGGTAAAATTAAAACTGAAAGAATCTATCAATCACCTTCTAAAGAAATCACAAATAAAAACTCTGAGAAACATAATTTTCAAGAATATTATAGCTAAATTCCAAATTTCCAGGTTAAAAAATTACTTCAAGTTACCAATCAGAATTCAAATAGTATGGAACCACAATCACAATCCCATAAGATTTAGTGAGTGTGACATTAAAGGAATGACAAGCTTGCAATGTGATATTCTAGAAAGCAAACTATTTAGGATTATAAATAAAAATACCCTGCCCAGCAAAACTATCTGTAATCCTTTTTTGGGGGGAAGAATGGATATTTAATAAAATAGAGGCCTTTTAAACATTACTGATAAAAAGGACAGAGCTGAATAGAAAATCTGATATTCAAACACAACTCAAGAGAAGCATAAAAAGGTAAACATGAAAGTTTCAGCAAATTTAAGTCGGTTGTATAGGATGATCAAACCTTATGATTAAAAGGATAGCTAAAAGGAATTTAAATAGACATAGGATGTATATATCTATGTAAATATATATATATATATGTATAGATATACCTATACATGGATATATATCTATATCTATACATAGATATAGATATATATTCATGTATATAATGTGTATATAACCACACATACACACACAAGCACATATATTTAGGTTATATGTAATAGATATTGACATATTTGTATATACACTTACACACATTGTCATTGTTTGTTTTTTGAAGAGGACCAATAGCATCATGACTGATATCTTGACTTGTGTATATTGAATTAAAGTGAGCAGAATTGCAGTTGTCATTATCATGTGTCTCTCTTGTAAAGAACATATTATTAAGTTCTGGTTTCTGATCTATTCTACTTCTGGTATTTGTAGAGCTACAGGGCCCAGGGTGTTTGGGGTATATAGACTTATCCACCCAACTCATAAAGGATACTGCAACAATTTAGACCAAAGATTAGGACTCAGTTCCTTCCCCCATTTGCTAGTCAGGTGTGGAAAATAGAGTCCTGGACATGGAGTCAGAAAGAACTGAGTTCAAATAAACATTCAGATTCTTACTTGCTATTTGACTCTGGCCAAGTAACTTATACCTCTATTTGCCTCAGTTTCCTCAACTGTAAAATGGAAATAATAATAGCACTGACTTAGCAGGGTTCTTATGAGGACCAAATAATATAATACTTGTAAAGCAGTTAGCACAGTGCCTAGCATATAATAGGTGCTTCTTCCTCTCCCCTCTCCTCTTATATCCTCCTTAGAGGAAGAAGTGTCCCCAAAGGCAGCTTTAACAAATCTAGATTTCTTTTTGCAATGGTAATTAATCAATAGCCAAAAGACCACAAATTCTAAATTCCATGTCATTATGCAAACTCCAAATTGGGCCTGCATTTAAACTCCATGTCCATGGCTTGTATCCAACATGTATAGCACTCTGACTCAATAAGAAAGATAGGTTCATTTACTTCTGGCAGAGAACAATCAGGTAGATACATTAAGTTGTTCTAATATAGAATAATAACATATATGTACAGGATAAGAAGGTTCATGTGAATGTTTAAACAAGTACAAAAGGGTATGAAAATAACATATAGAATATCTAGTTAATTAGATTCTATATGTTATTTTCCATATGTTTTATATATATAATTCTATATGTTATTTTCATATAGAATATCTAATTAACTACATGTAATATATATTAAAAGAGAGAGGGAGAGAGATATAGAAGCTAACTGTAGCATAGGATGAGCACATACATATGAAGATAGAAAAAACAAGCTGTTAATGTATGATAAAAGAAGAAGAAAAAAAAAAACTCCAGCTGTTATTCCAGACAAGGATTCATTGATTACTTTTTGTCTGAAGCTGTATCACAACCCAGCAGTACATGACTGATCTCTACCCTACCCTAAGGTATTTTCCAAACTTACGGTAATATTCTGCAGATTACCACAATATGTCAAGCTGAGTCAATATTGAGCCACTGGCTGATATTTATATTTGTCATTAAAATTTATTTTTTTCATCTTTTATTCATATATAATAAATTATCTGTGTCAGCTATACTAATGATAAGCAAGCAAACCCTGATAGCTTTACCATTCATTGTTTTCTTGACACTTCTAACCCTGTTGGTTTTTCATTCATAATTGGCACTTCAAAAAAGACATTCAAACAGAATTTTAAACCACATTTTTGTGTAGGCAAACAAAAAAAAATCTGTTTTCCTTAATGCAGATTTATGAAGTATACTATCTTTTTAAACAGGTGATTTTTCTTTTTTTATTTTATTATTATAGTTTTTATTTAAAAAACATATGCATGGGTAACTTTTCAACATTGACCTTTGCAAAATCTTCTATTACAATTTTGCCTCTTCTTCTCCTCAGCCCCTCTCCTAGATGGCAGGTATTCCAATACATGTTAAATATATTAAAGTATATGTTAAATTCAATATATGTATACATATTTATATAGTTATCTTGCTGCACAAAAAAAAAAAATCAGATCTAGAAAGAAAGAAAGAACCTGAGAAGGAAAACAAAAATGCAAGCAAACAATAACAGAAAGAGTGGAAATGCTATGTTGTGGTCTACACTCATTTCCCATAGTCTATCTCAGGGTGTAGCTGATTCTCTTCATTACTGAACAATTGGAACTGGTTTGAATCATCTCATTGTTGAAGAGAACCACGTCCATCAGAGTTAATCATTGTGTCATCTTGGTGTTGCCATGTATAAAGATCTCCTGGTCCTGCTCATTTTACCTAGCATCAATTCATGTCTCTCCAGCCCTCTAGGAAATCATCCTGCTGGTCATTTCTTACAGAACATTCATATACCACAATTTATTCAGCCATTCTCCAATGGATGGGCATCCATTCAATTTCCATTTTCTAGACACTACAAAAAGGGCTGCCACAAACATTTTTGCATATACAAGTCCCTTTCCTTTCTTTAGTTTTTCTTTGGGATGTAAGCCCAGTAGTCTGCTAGATCAAAGGGTATGCATAGTTTGATAACTTTTTGAGCATAGTTCCAAATTGCTCTCCAGAATGGCTGGATGTATTCACAATTCCACCAACAATGTATTAGTGTCCCAGTTTTCTCACATGCTTTTCAACATTAGTCATTATCTTTCCCTGTCATCTTAGCCAATCTGACAGGTGTGTAGTAGTATCACAGATTTGTCTTAATTTGCATTTCTCTGATCAATAGTGATTTGGAACACCTTTTCATATGACTAGAAATAGTTTCAATTTCTTCATCTGAAAATTGTCTGTTTGTATCCTTTGACCATTTATCAATTGGAGAACAGCTTGATTTCTTATAAATTTGAGTTAATGTTCTATATATTTTGGAAATGAAGCCTTTAACAGAACTTTTGAATGTCAAAATGTTTTCCCAGTTTATTGCTTCCCTTTTAATCTTGTCTGCATTTGTTTTGTTTGTACAAAAATTTTTAACTTAATATGATATAAATTTCCTATTTTGTGATCAATAATGATCTCTAGTTCTTCTTTGGTCACATTTTCTTTCCTCCTCCACAGGTCTGAGAGATAAACTATCCTATGCTCTTCTAATTTATTTATAATCTCATTCTTTATGTCTAGGTCATGAATCCATTTTCACCTTATCTTGGTATATGGTATTAAGTGTGGGTCAATGCCTAATTTCTGTCATACTAGTTTCCAATTTTCCCAGCAGTTTTTGTCAAACAATGAATTCTTATCCCAAAAGCTAGGGTCTTTGGGTTTGTCAAACATTAGATTATTAAAGTTATTGACTATTTTGTCCTTTGAACCTAACTTATTGCACTGATCAACTAGTCTATTTCTTAGCCAGTACCAAATGGTTTTGTTAACTGATGCTTCATAATATAGTTTTAGATCTGGTACAGGTAGGCCACCTTCATTTGATTTTTTTTTCATTAGTGCCCTTAAAATTATTGACTTTTCATTCTTCCAGATGAATTTTGTTTTTATTTTTTCTAGATTATTAAGATAGCTTCTTGGGAGTTTGATTGGGATAGCATTAAATAAATAGATTAGTTTTGGTAGTTTAGGCAGTATTGCCATCTTTACTATATTTGCTTGACCTATCCAAGAGCACTTAATATTTTTCCAATTGTTTAGATCTGACTTTATTTGTGTGGAAAGTGTTTTGTAGTTTTGCTCATGTAGTTCCTGACTTTCCCTTAGCATATAGATTCCCAAATATTTTATACCATCATTACTTTAAATGGAATTTCTCTTTGTATCTTTTGCTGTTGGATTTTGTTAGTGATGTATAAGAATGCTGATGATTTATGTGGATTTATTTTGTATCCTGCAATTTTGCTAAAGTTGTAGATTATTTCTAATAGCTTTTTTGCAGATTCTCTGGGGTTCTCTAAGTATACTATCATGTCATCTGAAAAGAGTAATAATTTGGTTTCCTCATTGCTTACTCTAATTCCTTTAATCTCTTTTTTATCTCTTATTGCCAAAGCTAGCATTTCTAATATAATATTGAACAATAACAGTGATAGTGGGCAACCTTGTTTCATTCCTGATTTTATTGGGAATGGTTCCAGTTTATTCCCATAATATATGATGCTTATTGATGATTTTAAATAAATGCTACTGCCCATTTTAAGGACAAGTCAATTTATTCCTATACTCTCTAGTATTTTTAATAAGAATGGGTGTTGGATTTTATCAAATGCTTTTTCTGCATCTATTGAGATGATCATATGATTTTTGTTATTTGGTTATTAATATAGTCAATTATGCTAATAGTTTTCCTAATATTGAACCAGCCCTGCATTCCTGGTATAAATCCTGTTTGGTCATGGTGTATTATCCTGGGGATAATTTTCTGTAATCTCTTTGCTAATAGTTTATTTAAGATTTTTGCATTCATTAGGAAGATTGGTCTATAATTTTTTTTCTCTGTTTTCATCCTACCTGGTTTATGTATCAGTATCATGTTTGTGTCATCAAAAGAATTTGGTAGGACTCCTTCATTTCCTACTTTTTCAAATAATTTATATAGCATTGGGGTTAATAGTTCTTTAAATGTTTGGTAGAATTCACATGTAAATCCATCTGGTACTGGGGATTTTTTTTTAGGGAGTTGTTTAACAGCTTGTTCTATTTCTTTTGCTAAAATGGGACTATTTAAGCAATTTACTTACTCTCTGTTAATCTGGGCAACCTATATTTTTGTAGGCATTATTCAATTTCACTTAGCTTATTGAATTTATTGGCATAAATGTGGGCAAAGTAACCATTAATTATTGCTCTAATTTTCTCTTCATTGGTGAAAAGTTCTCCCTTTTCATTTTTAAGACTAATTTTCCTCTTTCCTTTTTCTAATCAAATTGACCAAAGGCTTATATATTTTGTTGTTTTTTTCATAAAACCAACTCTTAGTTTTATTTATTAATTCAATAGTTTTTTTTTTTTTTTACTTTCAATTTTATTAAGCTCTCCTTGTATTTTTAGAATTTTAAGTTTAGTATTTGATTGGGGTTTTTAATTTGCTTTTTTTCTAGCTTTTTTACTTGCAAGCCCAATTCATTGATCTTCTCTTTCTCTAGTTTATGCAAGTAAGCCTCTAAAGATATAAAATTTCCCCTTATTACCACTTTGGCTGCATCCCACAAATTTTGGTATTTGGTAAATAAAATATTAGCAAAATATTGTCATTCTCTTGGATGAAATTATTAGTTGTGTCTATGATCACTAGTGATCTTACTGGGAATGGTTCCGATTTGTCCCTATTACATATCATACTGTTTCACCCATTCATTCTTTAGGATGAGATTACTTAGTTGCTAATTACTTTTTGGTCTATTTTCCCCTGAATGTAGGTTTTTTAATGTAGTTTTTATTGCATCATGATCTGAAAAGAATGCATTTGCTATTTTTCCTTTCTGCCTTTGATTCTGAGGTCCTTCTGTCCTAATATATGCTCAATTTTTGTATACATTCCATGAACTGCCGAGAAGAAAGTGTACTCTTTTCTGTCTCAATTCAATTTTCTCCAAAGATCTATCTTACCTAACTTTTCTAGTATTCTATTTACCTCTTCAACTTCTTTTTTTATTTGTTTTGTGGTTTTATTTATCTAATTCTGAGAGTACAAGGTTGAGATCTCCCATTATCATAGTTTTGCTGTCTATTTCTTCTTGCAGCTATCTTAACTTCTCCTTTAGGAATTTAGATGCTATACCACTTGGTGCATATATGTTTAATATTGATATTGCTTCATTGTCTCTGATACCCTTTAGCAAGATATAGTTTCCTTCCCTATCTCTTCTACTTAGATCAATTTTTGCTTTTGCTTGATCTCAGACCAGGATGGTTATCCCTGCTTTTTTTACTTCACCTGAAACCTTTTATCTTTACTCTGTATGTATCACCCTGCTTTAAATGTGTTTCCTGTAAACAACATATTGTAGGATTCTGACTTTTTATCCAATCTACTATTCATCTCTGTTTTATGGGAGTATTTACCCCATTCACATTTATGGTTAAAACTACTAATTCTGTATTTCCTAACATCTTATTATCCCCAGATTATGCTTTTCTTTTTCCTTTCCCCCTTATCCTTTTCCTCAGTATTTAACTTAGGGGTACTACTTTCCTCAAGCAGCCCTCCCCCTTGGGAATTCCTCCCCCTTAGAGTCCCTCCCTTTTTATCAGATCTATCTTTTAATGAGTTTTATGCATTTTCCAAATCCTCTCGCAAAGTTTTCCTTTCCTTTCCCCATTTTTCTTCTAGTTCTCTTTTAAGATCCTTTTTAATTTTTTCTAGGAGAGCATTTTGTGGTAGAGATTAGGTTATATCACACTTTGGGGCTTCATCTAGAAACAATCTGCTTTTAGTCTCCTATGAGTTTGAAATCTGTTCTCTTTCACTATGGAAGCTGTCTATAGTTAGAGCTCGCTTTGCTTTTTTACTTATTAAAAAAAAAACACTTTGGGATCTGCTTTTATTGTAAGGAGGTTCCAAGCTTCCTTTATAGACCAGGAAATGACAGCAGCTGCACTGGGATTGGCTGCGTGGGTGTGGCCAGCTCCCATGAGACTCTGGTGCTTTGGGATACATTCTTTTTTTTTTTTTTTTTTTTAATTTTATTTTATTTAATAATAACTTTGTATTGACAGAATCCATGCCAGGATAATTTTTATACAACATTATCCCTTGCAATCGCTTATGTTTCGTTTTTTCCTCTCCCTTCCCCCACTCCCCCCAAGATGGCAATCAGTCATATATATGTTAAATATGTTGCAGTATATCCTAGATACAATACATATTTGCAGAACCGAACAGTTCTCCCGCTGCACAGGGAGAATTGGATTCAGAAGGTAAAAATAACTCAGGAAGAAAATCAAAAATGCAAATAGTTCACATTCATTTCCCAGTATTCCTTCTTTGGGTGTAGCCGTTTCTGTCCATCATTTATCCATTGAAACTCAGTTAAGTCTCTTTGTCATAGAAATCCACTTCCATCAGAATACATCCTCATACAATATCGTCGAAGTGTATAATGATCTCCTGGTTCTGCTCATCTCACTTAGCATCAGTCCATGTAGGTCTCTCCAAGCCTCTCTGTATTCATCCTGCTGGTCATTCCTTACAGAGCAATAATATTCCATAACATTCATATACCACAATTTACCCAGCCATTCTCCAATTGATGGGCATCCATTCATTTTCCAGTTTCTAGTCACTACAAACAGGGCTGCTACAAACATTTTGGCACATACAGGTCCCTTTCCCTTTTTTAGTATCTCTTTGGGGTATAAGCCCAATAGAAACACTGCTGGATCAAAGGGTATGCACAGTTTGATAACTTTTTGGGCATAATTCCAGATTGCTCTCCAGAATGGCTGGATTCGTTCACAACTCCACCAACAATGCATTAGTGTCCCAGTTTTCCTGCATCCCCTCCAACATTCATCATTATTTTTTCCTGTCATCTTAGCCAATCTGACAGGTGTGTAGTGGTATCTCAGAGTTTTCTTAATTTGCATTTCTCTGATCAATAGTGATTTGGAACACTCTTTCATGTGAGTGGTAATAGTTTCAATTTCTTCATCTGAAAATTGTCTGTTCATATCCTTTGACCATTTATCAATTGGAGAATGGCTTGATTTCTTATAAATTTGAGTCAGTTCTCTATATATTTTGGAAATGAGGCCTTTATCAGAACCTTTAATTGTAAAGATGTTTTCCTAGTTTGTTGCTTCCCTACTAATCTTGTTTGCATTCGTTCTGTTTGTACAAAGGCTTTTTAATTTGACATAATCAAAATTTTCTATTTTGTGATCGATAATGGTCTCTAGTTCATCTTTGGTCACAAATTTCTTTCTCCTCCACAAGTCTGAGAGATAAACTATCCTATGTTCCTCTAATTTATTTATAATCTCGTTATTTAAGCCTAGGTCATGGACCCATTTTGATCTTATCTTGGTATGTGGTGTTAAGTGTGGGTCCTTGCCTAATTTCTGCCATACTAATTTCCAGTTATCCCAGCAGTTTTTATCAAATAATGAAATCTTATCCCAAAATTTAGAATCTTTGGGTTTGTCAAACACTAGATTGCTATAGTTGACTATTCTGTCTTGTGAACCTAACCTTTTCCACTGATCAACTAATCTATTTCTTAGCCAATACCAAATGGTTTTGGTGACTGCTGCTTTATAATATAATTTTAGATCAGGTACAGCTAGACCACCTTCATTTGATTTTTTTTTCATTAATTCCCTTGAGATTCTCGACTTTTTATTGTTCCATATGAATTTTGTTGTTATTTTTTCTAGATCATTAAAATATTTTCTTGGAAGTCTGATTGGTATAGCACTAAATAAATAGATTAGTTTAGGGAATATTGTCATCTTTATTATATTCGCTCGGCCTATCCAAGAGCACTTAATATTTTTCCAATTATTTAAGTCTGACTTTATTTGTGTGAAAACTTTTTTGTAATTTTGCTCAAATAATTCCTGACTTTCCTTTGGTAGGTAGATTCCCAAATATTTTATGCTATCAACAGTTATTTTGAATGGAATTTCTCTTTGTATCTCTTGCTCTTGGATTTTTTTGGTGGTGTATAAGAATGCTGAGGATTTATGGGGATTTAGTTTGTATCCTGCTACTTTGCTAAAATTATGAATTATTTCTAATAGCTTTTTAGTAGAATCTCTGGGGTTTTCTAGGTATACCATCATATCATCTGCAAAGAGTGATAGTTTGGTTTCCTCATTGCCTACTCTAATTCCTTTAATCTCTTTCTCGACTCTTATTGCAGAGGCTAGTGTTTCTAATACAATATTGAATAATAATGGTGATAGTGGGCAACCTTGCTTCACTCCAGATCTTACTGGGAAAGGTTCCAGTTTTTCCCCATTGCATATGATGCTTACTGAAGGTTTTAAATATATGCTCCTAACTATTTTAAGGAAAAGTCCTTTTATTCCTATGCTCTCAAGTGTTTTTATTAGGAATGGCTGTTGGATTTTATCAAATGCTTTTTCTGCATCTATTGAGATGATCATATGGTTTTGTTTGGTTGGTTGTTGATATAGTCAATTATATTAATAGTTTTCCTAATATTGAACCAGCCCTGTATTCCTGGTATAAATCCTACTTGGTCATAGTGTATTATCCTGGGGATGATTTTCTGTAATCTTTTTGCTAATATTTTATTTAAGATTTTAGCATCAATATTCATTAGGGAGATTGGTCTATAATTTTCTTTCTCTGTTTTCAGCCTACCTGGTTTAGGTATCAGTACCATATCTGTGTCATAAAAGGAGTTTGGTAGGACTCCTTCAATCCCTACTTCTTCAAATAATTTATTTAGCATTGGAGTTAATTGATCTTTAAATGTTTGATAGAATTCAGATGTGAACCCATCTGGTCCTGGGGTTTTTTTCTTAGGGAGTTGATTGATAGTTTGTTCTATTTCTTTTTCTGAGATAGGAGTGTTTAGGATATTTACTTCTTCCTCTGTTAGTTTAGGCAAGCTATATTTTTGGAGGTATTCTTCTATTTCATTTAAGTTGTCAAATTTATTGGCGTAAAGTTGGGCAAAGTAACTCCTAATTATTGCTCTAATTTCCTCTTCGTTAGTGGTGAGTTCTCCCTTTTCATTTTTAAGACTAACAATTTGATTTTCCTCTTTCCTTTTTTTAATCAGATTTACTAAGGGTTTGTCTATTTTGTTGGTTTTTTCATAGAACCAACTCTTAGTTTTATTAATTAATTCAATAGTTTTTTTTTACTTTCAATTTTATTGATCTCTCCTTTTATTTTTTGAATTTCAAGTTTAGTGTTTGATTGGGGGTTTTTAATTTGTTCCTTTTCTAGCATTTTTAGTTGCAAGCCCAATTCATTGACCTTCTCTTTCTCTATTTTATACAACTAGGCCTCTAGAGATATGAGATTTCCCCTTATTACCGCTTTGGCTGCATCCCATACATTTTGGTATGATGTCTCATTATTATCGTTTTCTTGGATGAAGTTATTAATTATGTCTATAATTTGCTGTTTCACCCAATCATTCTTTAGTATGAGATTATTTAGTTTCCAATTATTTTTTGGTCTACTTTCCTGTGGCTTTTTATTGAATGTAATTTTCAATGCATCATGGTCTGAAAAGGATGCATTCACTATTTCTGCCTTGCTGCATTTGAGTTTGAGGTTTTTATGTCCTAATATATGGTCAATTTTTGTATAAGTTCCATGAACTGCTGAAAAGAAGGTGTACTCCTTTCTGTCCCCATTACATTTTCTCCAGAGCTCTAGCATATCTAATTTTTCTAGTATTCTATTTATCTCTTTGACTTCTTTCTTATTTATTTTGTAGTTTGATTTATCTAATTCTGAGAGTGCAAGGTTGAGATCTCCCACTATTATAGTTTTACTGTCTATTTCTTCTTGCAGCTCTCTTAATTTCTCTTTTAAGAATTTAGATGCTACACTACTTGGTGCATATATGTTTAATATAGATACTGCTTCATTATTCATTCTACTCTTTAGCAAGATATAGTGCCCTTCCTTATCTCTTTTGATTAGATCAATTTTTGCTTTAGCTTGATCTGAGATCAGGATGGCTACCCCTGATTTTTTGACTTCACCTGAAGCATAGTAGATTTTGCTCCAACCTTTTACCTTTAACCTGCATGTATCTCCCCGCTTCAGGTGTGTTTCCTGTAAACAACGTATTGTAGGATTCTGGCTTTTAATCCATTCTGCTAACCGCTTCCTCTTTATAGAGGAGTATACCCCGTTCACATTTATGGTTAAAATGACCAATTCTGTATTACTTGCCATCTTGTTAACCCCGGTTTATGCTTTTCTCCCTTCTTACTCCCTTACCCCCCTTCCCAGTATTAAGCTTGTGAGCACCGCTTGCTTCTCACAGCCCTCCCTTTTTTAGTATCCTTCCCCCCCTTAGAGTTTCTCCCCCTAATTTACCCCTTTCCCTCCCAGTTACCATATTCCCTTCCACTTAGCTTATTCCTTCCCTTTTCACTTTTCCCTTCTCACTTTTCAATGAGGTGGGAGAAGTTTCACCATAGATTGAATATGTCTAAAATTTTTCTCTTAATGCCAATTCTGAAAGCAGTAAAATACTCACTATATTCATCCCTCTCCATTCTTTCTCTCAGATATATTAGGTTTTCTTTGCCTCTTCATGAAATGTAGTACCCCCACTTTCCCCTTTTTCTGGTACAATGTCCTTTCCACATCTACTTTCTAGAACAAGGTATACATGTATTCTTTATACATCTTTATAGCCGAAATATAGTTCCCAAGATTAATCTTTACCTTTTTAGATTTCTCTTGAGTTCTGTGCTTGTAGATCAAATTTTTTGTTAAGTTCTGGCTTTTTCATCAAAAATAGGTGAAATTTGCTTACTTCGTTGAATGTCCATCTTCTTCCCTGGAAAAAGATGCTCATTTTCGCTGGGTAAGTTATTTTTGGTTGCATACCAAGTTCCTTAGCCTTTCGGAATATCATATTCCAGGCCCTTCGATCCTTTAATGTGGATGCTGCCAGATCCTGGGTGATCCTTATTGTGGCTCCTTGATACTTGAATTGGGTTTTTCTAGCTGCTTGCAGTATTTTTTCCTTCGCCTGAGGGTTCTGGCATTTGGCCACTATATTCCTTGGTGTTTTGATTTTAGGATCCCTTTCAGTAGGGGATTGATGAATTCTTTCAATGTCTATTTTACCCTCTGTTTCTATGACTTCTGGGCAGTTCTCTTTGATAATTTCCTGGAAAATAGTGTCCAGGCTCTTTTTTTCATCATACTTTTCTGGGAGTTCGATGATTCTCAGGTTGTCTCTTCTGGTTCTGTTTTCCAGGTCTGTTGTCTTCCCCAGAAGGTATTTCACATTCTTTTCCATTGTTTGATTTTTTTGGATTTGCTTGACTGATTCTTCTTGTCTCCTCGAGTCATTCAATTCCATTTGTTCGACCCTGATTTTCAGTGAAGTATTTTCTTCACTCACTTTTTTAAGCTCTTTTTCTAATTGTCCAATTGAGATCTTTTGTTCTGTGGATTTTTTTTCCATTTCGCCAATTTTGTTTTCCAGTTCACCAATCCTATTTTTCAAGGATTTGGTTTCTTTATCCACTCTCTCTTTAACTGACTTCTCCAGGCTCTTTTGCCAAGCCTCCCTCTCCTTTTCCCATTTTTCTTCTAGCTCCCTTGTGAGAGCCTTTTAAATTTCCTCCATGAGATTCATCTGTGCTGAGGAACATATGATCTCCTCCTTTGGGGATTCACCTGGGGACTGTTTGTTTTTAGTCTCCTCAGGATTTGGAGTCTGCTCTTTATCTGTATAGAAGCTGTCAAGGGTTAAAGTCTTTTTCAGTTTCTTGCTCATTCTGTCTAATAATCAAAGACAAACTATCAAAGAAACAGAAGGAAAAAACCCTTGAATGGAGGCTGCTTTCTTTGGGGGAGGGACAGGGTAGCCTTGAGGCACGGGTCCTATTGTGCTGGAGCCTGCGCTCTGAGATCCGGGAGAGTGCTGAGACACTGTGGGGGAGGGGTGGCCAGGTCCCGAGAGACTCCAGCTGTTTGGAATTGTATTCTTCACCCTCGGTGTTTTTAGCTTCTCTGCTGGGCTGCTGACTTGCTGCCGGAGCAAAGTATCTAATCCTGTAGCAAAGCTCTCCCCTCAGAGACGGCTGCGATCACGCCCCACCCCCTCTCCACTCTGCTGGACTCTGAGCTGCTTTCTGTGCTCTCGCTGCCGCTGTTGCCCACAGGCTGCTTCCGATCTAATAACTGTCCCCGCCCTCGCGAAAAACAGACCTTCCTTGAAGAGTCTCAAGGATGGTTTCTCTTGGTAAGTAATTGTATGTTTTTTTTCAGTCGAGCATTAATTCGCATGAAATGAAATGGATAGTGAGAGAAACACGGAGGTTACACAGCAGTGTGTCTCCTCTCCGCCATCTTGGCCGGAAGTCCGAGATACATTCTTTACCTTTTGTGTTTCTGTTGAATGTTTTATAGCATTTCTGCTATGTACTGGTTTGCAACCAGGGCAGAGTAGCCTGTGGTAGAGTCCTTCCCATTGATTCTCCACCCATGAAGACCACCCCCACTCTCTGGTCTGCTTAGTATGGGTTTGCCTCAGGGCTCTGCCTCCCTGCCTGCACTTGGTCTCTCCTTTCCCCCCTCCTCCCATGCTCATATCCAATCAAAACAGACCTTTTCTGGCAACCTTTGAAATTAACTTCTGCTGGTAATTTGCTGCACTCCCAATATTCGTGGATTCTATCAGTCAAGCACTATTTCAGAGGCTGTATTTTGTAATTAATGTGAGGGTAGTAGGAGAGCTCAAAAAGAAGACTGTGTCCTCTCTGCCATCTTGGCTCCACTCTCATGGGTCATTTTTCTTACAGAAACAATTTGAAAACATGAAATGTGCTAATATTCTTTACCCATTACTTTATGTTACAGTTTAAGTTGAAAGCTAGTTCCAAAGGATAAAAAGTACAGAAAATCTACTTTTAAAAGTATCTTTGTTAACATACAGTAATACACATAGTGGTACAGACCAAAAAATGTATGTGTTAATACATAAAGAAACCATGTTTTTATCAGTGTAGGAATTGCCTCCACCAAGACAGATGACAAAGAAGCTATAAATCATAGTTTTATAAAGCTGCCTGAAACTCAAAGGAGTTAAATGACTTGCCCATGGAGATTCAATTAGTATTACAAGCAAGACTCAAACATGTCTTCCTCTCTCCAAGCTCAGTGTTCTCTCTACTACACTAATTGCAGAAGAACCATGTGCACAAAAAAAAAATCCATATAAAGGATGGAGAACAAATGTCAAATAACAATATCAAGAACTATTGAATATTTCAGTCTCTATGTATAGAAAAAATGTAAAATCATAATAGGCTTCTTTTTAATCAAGTCTCCTTTGACAAGTGGTGAACATTTGAAAGTATAATACAACAAATATTTTATTTTAAGTACCAACTGTGCATAAACTAGAGGCAGCTAAGTGACTCAATGGGTAATGTACTGGGTCTGAAGTCAGTAAGAACTGCATCCAAAACTGACCTCAAAAACTTAGCTGTGACCCTGGACAAGTCATTTACCCCATTTGTCTCATTTTCCTCATCAATAAAATGATCTGGGGGAGAAAATGGCCAAACAGCCAAGAAACTTTACCAAGAAAACCCCATATGGAGTCACAAGTAGTCTGACAAGATTGAATAATTGACCAACAACAATATGTAAAACACTTAACTATACAATGAGAACATAATAACAAAAATGAAATCATTCTCACCCTCATTCCCCCAAGATAGGCAACATGAATACCTATAAAAGGGCTAGATGTTACAGAAGAACTAGTTGTTGTAGAACAAGGCATGAAAGAACTTTTGTTTATTTGTCTTTTCCAGAGAAGCAGAGACCATTAGATTGATTCTTCATTTTGTCTACCTATTGTAGTAATTCCCTCTTTACTATGTAAACTTCCAAACTTTTTGTATCTCTATGTGTATTCATAAATGAATTTTTGAGTGCTGAAAGGATGAGAAATGATTACTCCATCTATTCTGCCCAGAAAAAAATGTAAAAGAGAAAAAATGTTAGCACAACAGGCTAAATAGTGCAGGTGATCCAAGAAGAAGAGGAGGGAAAAGGTACAAAAACTATTCCAGGAGTTGTACTGGTGCTTCTGAATTCATGAGAGGCACAGAGGGCTCACAAGCTGTGAGCAGCTACAAAATTTGCTATGGTTTTTCCTAAAAACAGTCCCATGATTCTGCCAATGCAGAATGAGAGGGAAAAAAAAGAATAAGGAAACAGTTTCAACAAAATAAGATGTTCTAGTCACTTAAGTGGCCCAAAAGTGCTTCCCCTTCCATCAGTGTCTTTGTTTAGATAATGCCCACGAAAACAAGGTGATCACAGCAATGTATTGTAGATACAATTTTTACATCCATGTCTGCAGTGGCCAGTTATCTGAAGGTCCTCCATAAAGAATACCAACTTGGAACTAGTCACTGATAACTTGGTTACCTTGGGTTTATCAGCTGATATGGTTTTCTGTTATTTCTTTTCTTTCGGGAAAAACAAACTTAAAAAAAAAATCTGCCATCTGCTTTACATTTCTGTATTTTCATTCTCCCCTGCATTCCAAAACACTGAGAATTCCTATTAATTCATATACAATGAATTACGCTACAGCTTTGTCTACTAAAGGCAGTACTCCATGGTCCAAAATTATCTCTTTCTTTTCCTTCTCCTAAAAATCCTTACTAGCTGTCAGAAAAGTAAATTAATAGCTAATTTATTCTAGAAAGTGAATGTTTGATGATAGCTTCATGTATCCTAGGTCTGTCTTTATTTGGAAAGATGAAATCTTAGCTCTCCATGATCTGATGTTTGTGGTGTGTGTGATGCCAAATCATTGTATTTTACAAGAGGTCTAATTGTGAATCCTAATTAATGAAAGATGGTGATGATGACATTTCAAGGATTGTAGTTGAAGTAGTGGATTCTTTTTCTGATGGAAGGCAGTAATGAGAAGCGGGAGTAGCATCAGGAAAATCTGGACCAGGCACAGATAATGGCATTTCCAGCACAGTCAGCAATACTTCATCACACTTGAGAATAACCTATAATAAAGTGAATAAGAGGTCATAAGCCTTTTCTATTGCAATCTGTCTCAGAATCTAGGTGGATGCCAAGCATCTCTCAATAGTGCCAAGGACTCAGTATTCACAAAAACCTTATTTTCCCTAAGTCACATCAAG
Organism: Antechinus flavipes; assembly: GCF_016432865.1. NCBI lineage: Eukaryota > Metazoa > Chordata > Mammalia > Dasyuromorphia > Dasyuridae > Antechinus > Antechinus flavipes. Next base: position 160,716,324 of record NC_067403.1, on the reverse strand, counting down.
GGAATAATATGAAATATCTGTCTTATTAAAAACTTTTTGTCAGAGGAACTAAATAAAGACTTTCTATCAACCACATTAAAGGAGTCAAAATTACTACCAAATTAGTTACAGTATTTCCTTTTTTTTTTCAAGTAAATACAAATTCACTGTATTTATGTTGCAACAGTTTTACTTCCCCATGGCATTAAAAAACCACCTTCTTAGCAATAAGTTCCCTTGGTCCACTAAGTCATTTCTGAGAAGAATTTGTCACAACCATTCCAGGGGGAAGAAAGCCTGTCAGTGAAGGGAGTACTCAACTTTTTTCCTAGGATATATGGAGCTCTTGGAGGAAACAAGGATTTTGAGACCAAGGAAACTCTTAGCAAATAATAAGGAAGAACTGGAGAGGATCAGTTAGAACTATCTTCAAAAAGAATCTATTCTTATCATGTAAATTTTCCTAGTCACTAGATCCCAGAAATCAATGAATAGGAGATCCTTTTCTCTTCCTAAGGTAGGATTGAATTGGCATACAAATGGATTCTAGGAGATTGTACATTTGACCTAAATGCACCACGATGATGTAGTTGTTGATTAGAGGGGAAAACATCTTTCTCCAAAATGTGGAAGTGCTATTTTCCAGTCAGAGATAAGTTGAAAGCCATTTAGGTCAAGTAGATGTCTCAAATAGTGCTCAGAGAAATAAAAATACCTCCATTGTCTTTAGCTAAGGGGAATCATATGATCTAATGACAGCACAAGATAACATCACCAATCCAGTGTCCATATCAACAACAGATTCACTCCCCAATCTCTGCTGTTTTTATAAAGACTTCAATATGGATATTAAAAATATATGTCTGTTAAGTGTTGACACATTCTACATACAACCTTATACAATGGGAAGCATTATTATAATTCCTCCATTTGTCTTGATCCCCAAGAGGAAAGAATTTGATTTTTTTTTCCTTTTCAGGCCTTACACCCCTTGGCCAGACTCATGACCGATTTTACCCAAGAATCTATGTTGATGGAATCTTATCTACCTATCTCCCAAAAGGTTCTTTCTGCCCCAATGATGAATTTCATTATAAAATTTCTCCAGCACTTCCATTAGAAGATCATCAATTTCTTTCTTATCAGTTGGTATATCAAGGAGGTACACCCAAAGCACAAGCAGGTTCTCTATTTACCTAGTATTGCCCTTCAGGGTAGGGATACCCTCAAATTAAAAGTCATTTTGCTCAAACCAAAGTTTATGTGTACCCATTGATTAGTTCACACCTGAATAATTATGTGTGGGAATATCCTTCCAGTTCTGTCATGGTAGATCCATAACTTAAGTCTAAGACCACTGTGATGAAACTTCACCCAAAGTGAAGATCTGGCTACCGAAAGGCAGTCTTGTCATAAGGTATAATAAAAGGAGTGCGTAATAGATCCAACAGGGCAGCTGGATGCATTGAATAGAGCTTCAGGCTTCGAGTCAGGAAGACCTGAGTTCAAATTCATTCTGAGATTCTTACTAGTTTTATGACTGGTCAAGTCAATTAATCCCTATTATTTCTGTTCCCTCAATTGTAAAATAAAATGGAAAAATAAATGGCAAACCACTCCAGTATCTTTGCCAAGAAAACCCCAACTGGGATCAGAGATTCAGACATGATTGAACAACAATACTGACAGGTCCAATTTATCAAAATCCATTTACTTTAGGAATTTAATATCTTCTTTTGCAGACCTACTTGAGGGAATCAACTGCAATGGTAATTCATCTTTAGGGCCAGGTGTACATGAGTACCTATCTCAGTCTGTTCAAAGGAACAAAAGTCAGTCTTTATGTGAAAACTCCAAATGATATAACTGATTCATTACCCCTCCCCATCTCCTTCTACAAAGAAGTCTGGTCATCAGGGCAGGACTGTGAGGATTTCTGTGCTCTTGGAGCATCTATCAAGTCTTAACAGGTCCAATGCAAGTCCAACCATGTGCATAGGGCTTCTTATGCTCTTCTGTGACTAGGAAGCCATTAAAACATAGCAAGAGGCCACCAGAACCTGAATTAGGGAAGTGCAGCTTGAATTTTTCCCCATAATTCCCCTTAAATCAGTCTAATTAAGTCCTGCCTTTATCATCTTCTGAGGGATTAACATATTTTCTGGTGTGGAGAGAGATAAAGCCCTGGTACATATTGGTCCTATCAGAACCTCTGAGGAGATTATTTATTTCTTAAAAACTAAGCTAAGAAGATGAGCAATGAGTTAGTGAGCTAAAGCCAAGTTCGTGGATACAGCAATAACAAAAAGCAATGACGACAACAACAATGATAGCTAACGTTTATTTGGCACTTATTATATGCCAGGAGGAAAGTTAGGGGGTGTAGTGAATGAAACATCAGGGCTGGAGTCAGAAAAACTCCTCTTCCTGAGTTCAGATCTGGCCTTACTAGCTATGTGACTCAGGCAAGTCACATAGTCTTGTTTGCCTCAATTTTCTCATCTGTAAAATGAGCTGGAGAAGGAAGTGGCAAACTGTTCCAGTATCTTTGCCAAGAAAACCCCATATTGTGTCATAAACAGTAGGACTCAATTGAACATAACTGAACAACCACATGTGCCAGGCATTGTGCTAAGCACTTTACAAATATTGTCTCATTTATGAACTCAACGGATCTATTCTTTCTTCCTCTTTACAACTGCAAATGATGGGTCTTTTGATATTGATCAATATACAATAGAACTTTATATTAAAAAGAATCCTCAAAATTATTTTGAGTGGAAAATTCTAAGGACGAGTGGCATCTATCAAGTTACTGAAGAATGTTCAAACATTACTCTATGAAACTATGGTTCTCCTTAAAAACTATTTATATAAAATAATAGAATACAAGAGAACACATCAGAATTATACTTTGTTATCAGAATAACATAAGTACTCTATTACTAAGTTTCATACTTAGAAAAGGTTAAGGTAAGTTATGTTTATGGATAATCCAAAAAAAATAAAGTTGGAGGAAGAGGTGAAAGGCCACATACATTTCTGGGGGAGAAGACACATGTGTGGAAGGGGATTAAGGACTGAATTGTCTGTACATTATCAAATATCCACCAAAATAAAAAATATGCTTTCAGACATGTACAGATGGCTGTTTTACAATCACTAAAATTTAAGAAATGATGAAATATGGTTGGCCTTTATATTTCCTGGATGGAGTATATTGCAGGATGATTTAGCAGCTGAGGATGCAGAGGATGTATAACAAGTGCTATCACCAAAATAATGTTGAAAATAAGTCTGCAGCAGAGATGAAGTAAAAACGAAGCCTGGGGCCTTAAGAACCTTCTGTCTGGCCTGTGGCGCCGTTATCAGCCACAATATCTGGTCTGTAAAGAAACCTTATTTCAATTGCATTTGAGAATCCATATGTTTCTACTGACTTTTCCTTGTGGAGATGACTTATTTCCCACACTTTGCTATTTTCTGCTATCTTAGCATGTGGATCTTGAAGAATTCTTTAGCTTTTGTTGAAGTGACATTTTACTAGCTAAGACAAACAAAGATTCTAACATAAGGGTAGTGATTAAGAGGATTTGACAGTATCTTAAATGTACACACAATATCATACAATATATTATATAGACCCTGTTTGTTCCATTTACAGCCCATTATCACAATACTCATGCTGATTTTCACTTCCAGACTTACTGTGTGAAAAGCACATACACACAGTGGGTGCTAATTGGATGTTTGTTGTATCATGTTGGGCTGTATTATGTGTTATAGTATATCATATGGTGTAATGAGTTGTGTATTGCATTGTAGTGAATTATATTATAGCATATTTTACGTTTGTCTATTGTGTGGTATAATTGACGTTAACATAAAATGCCAAGCAATACAAATTCCTATCTTTTTTGACTCCTAAAATAACATGACATTTATTTAATCTGTTTGTATTGTATCCATACAATAAAATACAATCTCCTTGAGAGTGGATATTGTTTTGTTTTGCTCAGCCCCTGGAATAATCCCTTGCATAGAAATACCTATTGAATAAATGGGTGAGTGAATTCTGGACAATTATTATCACACTTTTTAAATTTTCTCTGAGCAAATATAAAATATACAAATCATTTCCCAAGTGTATTAACTTTTTGGCATAATCTTAGTAGCAATAATTGCTAGCATTTATTATATATCACTTAATATGTTGCAAGTATCATGCTGAGAACTTTATAATTATTATTTCATTTGATCCTTAGAACAATTCTTGGAAGTAAGTGCTATTTTTATTCCCATTTTATAGATGAAGAAACTGAATCAGAGATTAAGTGGCTTGCAGGGGATCATACAACTAATAAGTGTCTGAGATCAAATCTGAAATCAGGTCTTCTTGATTTTAGTCTTGATGCTCTATCCACTGTCCTACCCAGCTACTCCAATGTTCTGTTACTTTTCAAGGTAAATAACATTTCTTCACCCCTCACTTTCTATCTTTAGGAAACTCAATCTGCAAGAGACATATTAGCTGTCTTACATGATGCAGAGATTTTTTGTCTGTGAAGATGTTAATAAATATGAAAATAATTTGAAGAAATATAAAATATTTTGCAGAGATAGCACTTTCAGCATCTAACCAAGTGAGTAATATGCCCATCCACAAATATTTTTTGAATCAATGTCCCTTTCACGTTAATCCTATAATTTGCACAGTTCCTTTTAATCAGCTTGTTAGACAGACACACAAATGCTCCATGTAATCACCCATTGCAAGCTGTTATTCTTTCTTTCCCCTCCCCCTGCATATGCTGAAGAACATCTGTTTATTCTTCTCCCCATCATAGTTCATTACTCCCTCATTCTCTTTAATCATCATAGAAGACCTTAAATTTGTATGAGAGCTCTTTAAAAACGTTTTCATTTTTGAAAATCTGTTACTTCATTTGATCGTCAATGTAACCAGCTAGGGGAAGGATTTTCCCCGTTTTGACTGATAAAACACAGAAAAATTACAAGTAGTTTATTTAGAAGGCAGTGTATCCTGGAATCAGGATATTTGGGTAAAAGTACTGGCTCTGGTTTTTATTGCTTATGTAATCCTAGAAATCTTAAGCTTCAGAACTTTATTTTCCTCATCTGCAAGTGCGATACAATTATGCTGTTGACTTCACAGTATTTTTGTGAACCTTAAAGCAGAGGTTCCCTGTATTTTTTTGTTCTATAAATTCAAGAACATCAGAATACATTATGAAATCCCAGCATGATTTACTATTTTATAATATTCTTTTGGATTTATCATTAAGTACTTACTATAACTACAGTGACATTTTTGCCAAGAAAACTTCAAAAGTAAATTAAAATTATATAATTAAAATAATAAAGTGTAAAATTTAGCCTACCTCAAAAATATAAACAGTAAGACTTAATATTCTTAATATTACTTATAAATCTTCATATTGAATTACTTTATTTTATAATTTTTGAATAACCCTTTAATGAAATAAATATTAACTTGGGGAAAGCTTAACATAACATAATAACCACATGAAAACTTAATTTAATTTGAGGATTTTTCACTTGAACAATGTTTGACTCAACACCAAACAAGCACACTGCTCATTCATGTTCTGCATACTTTATTACTGTATTTTAACTTAAGAATTAAAAAATGCTCATTTGCACAAAAATATGCAATAGAAGTAGAATGCAATAGGAAATACCAGATTTTTAAAAGATCTCTTTTTGAGAGATAGAAAAATCACTTTTCATTTTTAATTACCTAACCAATAGTTAAAAATGAATAACTAGTTCCAATGTAAAATTTTATTTTTCTCATGGTTATTTACAAGTGCTATATTAAATAATAAGTGTACTTGAATTTGCGTTGCATATATTGCTTCATTTTAAACTGAATTTATATACAAATTAATCTTTGTAAGGAAATAATCTCTTCAGATATGACTTCTCTTGTACCAATGAGTATATCTTGGCTACATTTCCATAGAAACTCTGCTCAATAACTGATCAGGATTACCAATAAGTTTATTTGAAAATCTACTAGATATATGAAAAATAATATATATGGAAGACAAATTTAAATGGGAAAAAAGCCTGATCATGCTATAAGATCCAATCTAAGGTTTGTTTCTACCATATGTTTGTGATAGTCCATAATGGCTAGAAAACGGTGTCATTAGAATGTAAATATTTGAAACCTCCTGATCACATGAGGATGGAATGAGGGAGCTACTGCAATACAATGTACAGAATGTAAACAAGGGCATTTATGAACAATTTTACCACCCATTGGGAATTGTTTGAGTTTGAATGTTCAATGCATGTGGTAGTTGGGGGGGGAGGGATTATGATAGACTGAGAATATGTTGGTTGTATTTAGATTAGAGTTTGATGTAATCAATGCATGAAAATCAAAATCATGAAATGATAATTATGGTTTCAAATTGCTATAGGAAGAAAAAAAATCTTATAATGATTTAAGTATATACACGTCCATTATCACAGAGATAAAATACATGTATGACAATTGCACAATTTTTTACTACTTAAAATTTCATTGTAGAATTTTTATCACAAATCCCTTGGACCATTGTCATGAACTCTCAGAACTCTGGAAACTAAATATGTACTGCTAGCTTAAAGCATTATGCATTTTTTTTACATTTGTGAGTTATTATTGTTCAAAGTTATATAATCATTAGAAAAAATATTGAAACTAGGATACTTGGGCTCTCTCTTCAAGTGTTCAGTTGATATTTTCATTTCTGCTAGACTATGTTGCTTCTCTTCCCCAATTTACAAATTCCAGTCAGAATCCATCCAACCACTCTTTTGAGAGAAGCCATTACCCTTGTTATTTATTAACGGAAGAATATATAAGTTACAATATGAATTGGCACTGAGAAAACTGGAGCAAGACTATCAGCCAGTGAAACTACACTATAGCAAGTGGGTGACATAATCTGTAGAACGCAAGGTTTGGCATCAGGGAAGACCTGAATTCAAACATCCCTCTTAGGGTTGTTATGAAGATTAAAGAATACAAGAACAGTTCTTGGTGTATAGTAAGTGCTATATTTTTCTTGTTCGGTTATTTCAGTTGTATCTGACTCTTTGTGATCCCATTTGGGATTGTCTTGGTGAGAGTACTGGAGTGGTTTGCCATTTCCTTCTTCAGCTCATTTTACACATTAGGAATTTAGGCAAACAGGAGTAAGTAACTTTTCCAGGGTAACCCAACGAATAATTGTCTGAGATCAGATTTGTATTCAGAAATATGAATCTTCCTGACATTAGAACTGACATTCCACCCACTGTGTCACTTAGCTGTTAGGTATACACCCACATACATATGTGTATATATGTATATGTATGTATACATATCACCTAAATGCTATATGCAAGTTAGCTATTAGTTTTGACTATTAACTCATCCAAATTATTTTCTAATATGTTTAAACTCTAACTAGTAATTGCCCCAGTTTTTGCTCAAAGTATATTAGGAGTAAGAGTGTTGTTGAGATATTTTACATTAAACCCAATTCTCTTTGGGGAAGTATAGCTAAGTGATTTCACTCAAAATTTACTTGTGAATATGAAAAGTCAAATTGATTTCTTCTGCTGGAATAATATTATACTTTGGTAAGCATCATAATTGTGGAAAACACAGAATTTTTTCTTAAAAAACTGCCCAATGCAAAAATAATACATTATTATTGCCTTCTCATACTATTTTTTACTTGGTGTTTTTCATTTGTGATGGATTCAATCATCTCTATACAGATGCTTCTTGTATTTGTTATGCAGCCTCGAGTTCTTTCCTGACCTCCAATCTCACATCACTATCTGCCTCTTGGATATTTCAAACTGTACTTCCCACAGTCATCTCAAACTCAAAATGTTCTAAACAGAGCTCATTGTTTCCCCTGCCTCTTCTCCAAGTGTCTCTGATACTCTCAACATTGCTACCATCCTACCTGGTAAAGCTCCTCAGCATCTCATCCCTGTACCACTGCAATAACCTTCAGCTTCACTTCTCTGTATCCCCTATCTCTCAACTGCCACACACAAATCAAAGCAGTCTTTCTAAAGACCATGCCATTCTCCTATCCAGTAAATGCTTGTGACTCTATATTATCTCTAGGGTCAAATGTAAAATTTTCCCTTTGGATTTAAAGACTTTCATAACCTGGGTCCTTCCTACCTTTCTAGTATTCTTAAAATTTACTACCCCTTATATATCCTATTCTATGAACTAGCAAAAAAAAAAAAAAAAAAAAAGGTTTCCTTGATAGTTCTCACAATCAATACTTAATTCCTCAATTATCCATTTTCATTCTATGCCTGGATGTATCTCTCAAGAGTCAACTAAAACCCTATTTTCTATAAGAAATCTTGGCTCCCCCAACCCAGCTGCATCTCTAGTTCCTAGTTTGTTGCCTGACACAAAGTAAATGTTAGTGATTTGATTCAATGCTTGAACTTTTCAAGTTGGGCTCCCTTTGGATAAATATTTGCATTACCACTCAAATACTTTAACCAGCTTCTGCCTGTATCTTATTTTTCTTCCTCCAAATGTATATTTCTGTCTATACATCTTTACACACATTTCCCCAGTGACATTTCTCTCCACTCAGATTACTCATTCATGTATCACAGCTGTTCTTCCTTCCATAGAGAAGCATGAACAGACTCCCTCAAGCAATCTAGATACTCTGACTCTTGACAGGAAAGGGTTATTTTGCCAAAGAATTTTTAATTTGCAACAGTAAAACACATTGAGCACTACACCCATTCTTGATACTATCAAGAATCCTATGGGTTCTTATATAATTTTGGCTCTCAATCATCTTCATTCATCTGGCTGCCAAAACCTGTTAATGACTAACTCTGGTTTCCAGCAACAGCAGAAGACGTAAAATCAACAGCACAACTGGTCCTCGTATACATGACACATGTAGTTTTATTTTTTATTTGTTGTTAAGAAAGCATTTGATAACTGGTTTCTTGCTACTAATTCAAAATACTGCATCAATTCAGTACTTCTTAGCCTTTACATTGCCAAAGGAAAACAAAATCAGTTGCTTTATGAAGAAAAAATATAAGGAATTTATAAGATACTCTAATATAAAATAAAATAAAATAAAAGCAGCTCATCAACAGAATAAAGGAATTTATTCTTAATGCTTAAAGATTATTTACAGCTCATATTACCTGAACAAAGGATGGACTAGATATTTTTTCCATTACTCCTGACCATTCAAAACTGTCTGGAATAAGAATTATATGTGAGGTATAAAAGAACCCAGTTTTCTCCACATATGAAGTTATCAAGAACCTGAATAAGGTAACAATTGAATGAATAGACAGCAGATGAGACTAAGCCCTGACCCCTAATTTGATCACTTAATACACATGCATACACACATACACATATACACACAGACACACAGACATACAGACACACACATACACCCTCACCAACCTTCAGACTCTGCCAAGTCTTCACAATAGGATTCCGGGGTATACGCTTTGTTATCCAGTCAGAAATTCCCTAACTGCTGTTGTGGTCTTTGCCAGCTACCACCCCTATCCCAATCCCTGTTTTCATTCTACTCTGCATTAACTAGCAACAGAATTCAACCCCGACTTCCCTACCCATGTAGAGATGGGAGTGAATGGTAAAGGAAAGGGAAAGTTTACTCTGCTTAGAGTAACCAGTGTTGTGCTTCTACAAGGTTATGCCAAAGAACTAAAGAAGTGAGGAAACTGAGGAAAGACACTTTTTGAGATTGAGGGAGTAGGATTACACCAGGGATAAGGAAAGTGATCATCATCTTGCTGATTCTATTCCAGTTCTATTTCCCCAAAAGTCACTTATAATAAGGGCTGAGGCCAATGAAAAGTGAATTCCCTACTGAGTAAGAGGCTGAGATAACTTTGAGGAATAGATCTCAAATCTCTCATCAAAGGGAAAGTCAGAAGACAGTAGTAAAATAAAATTAGGGGAAAGACAGAAAACTACGAAAGATCTCTTAAACAAGAACATCTAGTTTAAAAAACATACAAGGAACTGAAAATTGAATGAATGTCCATCAGCCGGGGAATGGCTGAATAAGTTACGGTATATGAATGTAATGAAATATTATTTTTCTATAAGAAAATATTGAGCAGACTGATTTCAGAAAAACCTGGAAATACCTACATGAGCTGATGCTAAGTGAAGTGAGTAGAACAAAGAGAATATTGTATGCAGTAACAACACGATTATAGGATGATCAACTGTGATGGATTTGGCTCTTTTCAACAATGAGGTGATTCAAAACAATTTTAAATACACTTATGATGAAAAGAGCTATCCACATCCCAAGAGAGAATTATGGAGACTGAATGTGGATCAAAGTATAGTATTTTTACCTTTTTTGTTTGTTTGCTCTCTCTTTTTTTTCTTTTGATCTGACTTTTCTTTGCACCATGATAAATATGAAATTATGTTTAGAAGAATTAACCATGTTTAACTTATATTGAGTTGGTTGTTGTCTAGGGGAGGAGGGGAGAAAAATTTGGAACACATAGTTTTGCAAAGATAAATCAGATCACTTATAGGAAACATTCATATACACACACAAACATATACACACACAGTATATGCAACAAACAAAAAACTCTTCAATTGAAAAGAAAGAATGCTTTCAAATATAAAGGACAAGAAATGCAACTCATAAAGTCTATTTTTAATTCACCAAAAACCACAAAAGGGAATAATATATTTTATTATGAAGAACAAAATAGTTTAAGATAAAATTTGATGCAATATGTTCTATAAAACTCAGCCTAAAAATCAATGTAAAAGATAGACATTCAATGAAAAAGAAGTAACTGAATAATTCCAACCTCCAAAAAATTTCCATACTGCAAATGTGAGCAAATTATTTTCTTTGCAAGCACATCAAATAACAGAACATAAAAGTAATTAAAAAAAACATAGCAACTAGGAAGCAGGGAGAGGAAAAATATACTACAAAGAGAAAGATACCTGTGGGCTTTGAAAGAATAATAACAGCAATAAAATAGCAACAGAGAGACTATTTGGATATGTCTTTCTAAAAGAATATCGAGCTAAATGATAAAGCCAAACTTGTATAAAATACATGAAGGAAGAATGGATTTGAAACACTGAAGTGTGAATCTTATAATATGCTCCCTATAGGTGAATTAATATTTTTGTGAAACCAAACTATAGAATGGGGAATGTCAATTCCTTACATATTTTAGAATGAGAATCAGAAATACTGGCTATAAAAATTATTTGTGCACTTTCTGCTTTCCTCCTAATCTTGGCTACATTGGTTTTGTTTTTGCAAAAATTTTCTTCAAATTAATGGAATTAAAATTATCTATTTTGAATTTCATGTTATTTAGTTCTTTTTTGACTATAAATTCCTCCCCTTTCCACATATATGACATAAATTGTCCCTTGTTCTCCTAAGTTGCTTATACTATCACCCTCTATATATCTAAAGCATGAACTCATTTCGACCTTATCTATATCAAGATATACCAAGTAGAAGGTGTTAGATGTTGGTCAATGCCTAGTCTCTGTCATACTGTTTTTTAGTTTTCCTTAGAAATTTTTGTCAAAATAATAAGGTCTCTTTCCAGAAGCTGAAGTCTTTGGGTTTATCAATCACAGGATTACTATAACCATTGCCTATTGTGTCTTATGAACCTACCTTATTTCACTAATCCACTACTTTGTTTCTTAGCCAGTACTAAATGGTGCTTATAAGCACCATCTTATAATGTAGTTTTAAGTCTGGTATAGCTGGGCCACCTTCACTTGCATTTATATTATTTATTACCACATTTTTTTGTCCTTCATTATTTTTTTTAAAATAATAGCCTATTTTTAAAATATATGCCGAGATAGTTTTCTGCATTTACTCTTGCAAATCTTGTGTGCCAAATTTTTCTCCCTCTCTTCCCCCCCACCTTCTTTCCATCACAGCAAGTAACACAATATATGTTAAACATGTGCAATTCTAAATATATTTCCGCATTTATCATGCTGCATAAGAAAAATAAGATCAAACAGGGAAAAAATGAGAAAGAAAACAAAAACCAAGCAGACAACAACAAAAATGATGAAAATACTATGTTGTGGTCTACATTCAGTCCCCTGTTCTTTCTCTGTATACAGATGGCTTTCTCTTTCACATATCTATTAAAATTGGCCCTCCATTGTTGAAAAAAGCCAAGTGCCTCAGAATTGATTATTATATAATATTACTGTGTACAGTGTTCTCTTGGTTCTACTTATTTCACTTAGCATGAGTTCATGTAAGCCTCTCTAGGCCTCTCTGAAATTATCCTGCTGATCATTTCTTATAGAACAATAATATTTCATATCATTCATAACATTCATTTTATAAACTATAACTTATTTAGTCATTCCCAAGCTGATGGGCATCCACTCAGTTTTCAATTCATTGCCATTACAAAAAGGATTGCTACAAATATTTTTACACATGTGGATCTTTTCCCTTTTTTACAATCTTTTTGGGATACACACCCAATAGAGACACTGCTGGATCAATGATTATGCACATTTTGCTAGCCCTTTGGACATAGTTCCAAATTTCTCTCTACAAAGGTTGGATCAATTCAGAACTCAACCAACAATGTATTAGTAGTATCACATCTTAAATAATAAAAAAAAATTATAATTAAATTTCAAAACTGAGGTGTTGATAATTATGTTGAAAAAGAATGAGTACTTTATTTGGTCAAATTCAAAATTGAAGTTGGGAGCATTTGTACTGCAAGATCTCCTCTAGAACATAGGTTAAGCTAATGTGTAAAAAAGAAAATGAGATGAATCATGTAAATGATGTGCAGGAAAATTAAGTCCAAAAAGGAAATGACTCTTTATAGGTCCCACCTTAGCGATATTTGCAAAACCATGATAGATCTGACATTCTTAAGGCTGCTATATAACATTTTGGGAGGAAAGACTCAGTCTTTACTTCTCAATAAGACAGTAACCAATAAGTGATTGACATCAGTGTGGGTAAAATGTGCCTATGTTTAATAAGATTTCTTTCTACCTTCAATCTCCCACATCTTCAAAACAAAAATCTTTTTTAAAAAAAGAAAAAAAAATTGTTGCTATTGACTAGCAACAATTCTGCAGCTTAGGAAAGTGATAAAATACATTTCTGAGAAAATTTTAAAAACCTTGGAACAAGAAGTCACTAACTTTTCTAATAATGAAAAACAACTTGTGCTCACACTGGGAGTTTGGGGTTTCTGATGAGATGTGACAGTTGACACAACTTTCTCTCTCTTGGTTCTAGGAATGACTCTGGTAGGTGTCTACTCCTTGACTGTAGTACACTGGAGATCACGAGTTTTCAAAAATGTACTTTCTATTTGACAAATAAGCCAGTTGGCTCGATTAACTCTTCATTTAAATTATTGGATTCATTTTTATTCTTTCATTTATATATCTAATTTTACCCCTCTTTTTCTCTTATTAGTTAAGTAGCTATTTCAAAACCCCTATTATTCTCTCTAATTTCATTTGTGTGTTCATTTTTTTCTAGGAATTGTTTTCTTCATTAATTCTTTTTTCTTTCTACATAATCTGAACCTTCATTAAAATATTTGTAGTCTATAATGTTACTTAAGCTATAGAATTAATTCTTCTCAAATTCCAGGGTCTCTCTTCTAGACAGTTTCTATGCTGTTGGCTTTATAGATATTCGCTGATTATATTCTCTTATACCTAAGAGGACAAGCCCTTCAGAGGCCCTGGGACACTGCCCTCTCAGGAAGAGTTAAAAACAAGTTTAAAAAATTATTTAATAAGAAAGGAAAGAGAAGAAAATTAAATTTTGTGTCAGGACCAAGTTTTGGATTCATCTATAGAGAATAGATATATTATATGTAAGAGCAGTGCTTGATGAAGTCTTGGGTGGTTGGGTAAGCATTGGTAGAGAAAGACTGCAGATAAGATTATAATACTTCCTGAGGCAAGCAGGAAAGGGTATTGATGGGACCAGTGCAGTCTTACAGTTCTATGTCTAATGGAGGCCTTTGGAAGCCCTATCTAACTGTATCTAATCAGAAAGTCAAGTTATGATATCAAACTCCTGAGGTTAAACTTTCCCTATAAATGTGCCCATGAACTATGCCATCTTTTCTGAATCCTTTGTGAAGATAGCCTGCCATGTCATTCTGCCTCATGATATCTTTCTTCTCACTCACTCCTCCCATGCATTATGGTGTCTTTCTCCTGGTTATAGCTAACTAACTGTTTTAGGATGCTAAACTCCTCAATGGATTTAGCCTGCCAGTCAATAGTGCACTCCCACTTCATTAACTCCTGGTAAATTGTGAGTTCCATTAGGGAACGTGGTCTTTTCTCTTGTTAATTGTTAAAACCCCTTTCCTTGCCAACTGTCTTCTCTTCTGAATCTATTCTTCTGAATCTATTTATCACTCCTTGTTTCTATTTTACCCACTCATTTTGTCTGCAACCTCTTCTTGTAAATAAAGTTAGCTTTTGGCAAAGAGAACTCTATTGTGAATTCTTCACATGTGCCTTATGCTTTACACCTTATATTTTGAACTAGAAATTGCTACTTCTTCATCAGTGGTGACCTCACTTTTCACTATAACCAGAAATTTATATGAAGTTATGAGAATGAACATTAATGCATATTCATTTCCTGGTCCTAAGAGTAGTCCTAGTGAAGCCTGTTGGATGCCAACTGTGGCAAAACTTCCAGGGACTGATTCCTTATGGATTGAGATCATACTCTTTATATGAAGTGACTAGCAAAGCTGTAATACAGACACAAAATCTATAGAGTTTAGGGAAAAAAGTCTGTCCTTGAAGGAGAAATCAAGGTATATAGGCCAAGAAAGTAGATCTTAAATGTGTGAAGTTTCATATGGTAAACAAAGAATTAAATCACAGCCAGGGAAATCTTGATTTTTCCTTATTGTTTCATAAGAATTCATCATTGCTTCCTCATACTTTGTGTGAGACATTTTGGGGTCTTATGTGTTAGTATGTTCAAAATGTAATTCAAACTTGTATAATGTGTCCTCTTTTTTCCCTTCTAAAATAAATTTCATTAATTAGTATGGCAGAAATTAGGCATGGACCTACACTTAACAACATATACCAAGATAAGATCAAAATGGGTCCATGATCTAGGTATAAAGAATGAGATTATAAATAAATTAGAGGAACATAGGATAGTTTATCTCTCAGACTTGTGGAGGAGAAAGAAATTTGTGACCAAAAATGAACTAGAGCCCATTACTGATCACAAAATAGAAAATTTTGATTATATAAAATTAAAAAGCCTTTGTACAAACAAAATTAATGCAAACAAGATTAGAAGGGAAGCAACACACTGGGAAAACATCTTCACAGTTAAAGGTTCTGATAAAGGCCTCATTCCCAAAATATATAGAGAATTGACTCTAATTTGTAAGAAATCAAGCCATTCTCCAATTGATAAATGGTCAAAGGATATGAACAGACAATTTTCAGATGATGAAATTGAAACTATTACCACTCATATGAAAGAGTGCTCCAAATCACTATTGATCAGAGAAATGCAAATTAAGACAACTCTGAGATTCCACTACACACCTGTCAGATTGGCTAAGATGACAAGAAAAAATAATGATGAATGTTGGAGGGGATGCGGGAAAACTGGGACACTGATGCATTGTTGATGGAGTTGTGAACGAATCCAACCATTCTGGAGAGCAATCTGGAATTATGCCCAAAAAGTTATCAAACTGTGCATACCCTTTGATCCAGCAGTGTTACTTCTGGGCTTATATCCCAAAGAGATACTAAAGAAGGGAAAGGGACCTGTATGTGCCAAAATGTTTGTGGCAGCCCTGTTTGTAGTAGCTAGAAACTGGAAATTGAATGGATGCCCATCAATTGGAGAATGGCTGGGTAAATTGTGGTATATGAATGTTATGGAATATTATTGTTCTATAAGAAATGACCAGCAGGATGAATACAGAGAGGACTGGTGAGACTTACATGAACTGATGCTAAGTGAAATGAGCAGAACCAGGAGATCATTATACACTTCGACAACGATATTGTATGAGGATGTATTCTGATGGAAGTGGATTTCTTTGACAAAGAGACCTAACTTAATTTCCATTGATAAATGATGGACAGAAGCAGCTACATCCAAAGAAAGAACACTGGGAAATGAATGTAAACTATTTGCATTTTTGTTTTTCTTCCCGGGTTATTTTTACCTTCTCAATCCAATTCTCCCTGTGCAACAAGAGAACTGTTCAGTTCTACAAACATATATTGTATCTAAGATATACTGCAACATATTTAACATATATAGGACTGCTTGCCATCTAGGGGAGAGGGTGGAGGGAGGGGAAAAATTGGAACAGAAGCGAGTGCAAGGGATAATGTTGTAAAAAAAAATTATCCTGAGATGGGTTCTGTCAATAAAAAGTTATTATATTAAAATAAATAAATAAATAAGAATTAAAAAAATAATAATAAAATAAATTTCATTAATAATAATGGCTTTTAAGGTTAGTCATTACAAAGTCATATTATTTTCCTATCTGAAGACAAGATTTGTTTTTGTTTGTTGTTAAGTTTTATTGGCGATACACCTACTCTTTAAGACAGTCCATTTAATTGCAAAACAAAAGGCTAAAGTTAGGCTGGATTTTTAAAAAATGAATACTCTATATCAAATGTATTTCTTTATAAGGTGTTGTTGAAATTCAGACTTCTGGAGTAAAAACACTACAGAAGTGGAATAGTAAGGGAAATCCAGTAATACTGTGCATGGTGGAGTCAGCATGCTTTGCAGCAAGAAACTGAACCTTCTCATTTTTTTCCTGCACCATTTCTGATTTTATTTAATGTCAGCTGAATTTCAAATTACAGTTCGATGTAGAAACTGGAACATTATTAAAACTTAAAAGCATTTTGAAATACATGGCTTCACTTAAACATCATTTATATAGCTTATGTTAGATCAAAGAAATATAGCAAATTAAATTTATATTCATAATCTAGAGGTAGCTGTTTATCATCTGAAGTTTCATATGTATTTCTATTATATGTGTGTGTGTATATCTGTATCTTTTTACTCTTTTTACTGTTCTGTTGATTGCTTGTGTTGTCCTTCATTTTCAGAGGATCAAAATAATTTCATTATGATAGAGTTGAGTTTACACACACACACACACACACACACACACACACACACACACACATATAGAAAGAGTCTGCCTGTGACTGATCTGACCAATAAAAGCTCTGCCACAAGTCAGTCACAAATAGTCCATAGGAACATTTGTGATAGTTTCTCTAATTTTGCTTATCTCACATTCTCTTTGCTTTGCTCATAGAGCACAGCACCTTTTCTGATGAGGGCACACCATGCTGGGTAGTCCTGTGCTAGTGTCTCCCATGTCATACAATCAATTCTAAAGTTCTTAAGGATATCTATATATTGGCAAGCACATATTTGACATTCAAACAATGTGGCCAGAACAACAGAGTTGTACTCTATGTACTGGAGTTAGAATACTTGACAGTTTAGTTTAAGAAAGGACCTCAGTATCTGTTATCTTATCCTGCCAAGAAATCTTTAGACTCTTTCTAAGACAATTCAAATGGAAGCCATTCAGTTTCCTGGCATGGCCCTGTTATACTGTCCAGATTTCACAGGCATGCAACAATGAGGTCAGCACAAGGGCTCAGAAGATGTTCAGCTTGGTAGTCAGTCTAATACCTCCTCTCTTTCACAATTTCCTTCAGAGCATCCCAAGACACTGAGCTAGTTCTGGCAATGCATGTATCAATCTCATTATCAATGTGGACATTCCTGAAAAGTATACTGCCAAGGTAAGCAAACTTATCCACAGCATTCAAAATTTCATTAACTATAACTGATGGTTCCACATATGGAGATGTAGTGCTGGCTGATGTTGATTGTTAGACCAAACTTAGCACAAGCAGCAGAGAATTGATCCATATTTTGTTGCATCTTTGCTTCAGAGGCTGTGTTGAATGTACAATTATCTACAAATAAAAAATCATGCACCAAAACTTCTGTCTTTTAGTTTTGTCTTGTAATCTTTTCAGATTGAAGATTTTTTCATCAATGTGGTAGTTGCCTTTGATTCCATGTTTGTTCTTATTGAAGGTATTTGACAACATAGCTGAAAACATCATGCTAAAAAGCATGGGAGCAAGCACACAGCTTTGTTTCATTCTACTGCTGACTGGAAAAACTTGAAAGCATTGTCCAATGTCTAGAACTCAGGAAAAGCATGCCATCATGAAATCTATGTACTATACTAATGAACTTCTCTGGGCAGCCAAATTTTGACATAATTTTCCATAAGCCTTCATGACTACATTATCAAAAGCCTTGGTCAGGTATACTAAGGTATTGGAGTATTGGATAGGATCTAACATTAAAGGAAAACATTTCAACTTTTGTCGGGGGAAAAAAACTGAAATTTTGGGTTCCTTTCCTCAAAATCTATTTGGATATACCCTCAAGATCTAAGATCTATCCCCAAGAACTTGAGTTTGATGAGTCTTTTGTCCTTACTAGAAGCATAAGTGTCTTTGGAAGCATAAATTGGGAGTAGAAAATGATTATGGGGAGGGATTCTTTTCCATATTATTGAGAGGTCAACGGGGTACAGCAGATGGGTTTGAAACCTCAAGCATGGTATGGGACCGAAGTCCTGATTCACACTACTACAAAGAACAAATCTGTCAGTGACATTGGATTTCCTTCAGAAAATTCCCAATTCATACCTTCTAGACTTAGAAAAACTAAATATGATAAATTTTTACTTGGATTATGCCCTTAAAGAGCAATTGGACTTATTCTGTTTGATACAGTAGCGTACTTTGGTTTCACATGTAACACTGACTACTCTGATGTCCATTGCCTGTAGGCTGTTTGTTATATTCTGCTTTTCTCTAAGGGTTTTCTGGTACCCTTAAGAAGGTCTCTAGTGTCTAAGTTCTCTGTCAATGTCTACAACTCCCACTAATGATGTTTCCTTACATTGTAGGGTTGATCTTTGTTTCTTTTTCTTTATACTTTTCTTCCTTCTCTCTCTTCATTCCTCCCTCCTCCTTCCTTCCTTCTTTTCTTTCTTCCTTTCTTTTTTCCTTCCTTCCTCCTTTCTTTCCTTGCTTGCTTGTTTGCTTCCTTCCTTCCTTCCTTTCTTCCTTCCTTCCTTCTAACCAACTCAAACATGCAATTTCTGGAAAGTTTGGCAGAATCTGCAATCCTAAAAGAGAAATTAAATTTCACAGTTGTACAGAATAAAAGACTTAATTTTTAAAAATCAAACAAATTATAGGTAAAATAAATGCATTCCAAGGATGATTTCAGAAGGAATTTTTTTTAAATCCTGGTTAGATTAGAAACTGCAAAATGTGCTGAGACATATGTGGAGTTTTTAAAAAAATCTTTTTGTCCAAGATAATTGAAGACAGAACAAGTAAAAAAAAAACCCTCTGATTTTAGGATATAAATATGAATATAAAACTTACTGACAGACGTTCAGCCTTTGAATCAAATCATAACTGTTACCAATTAAAGACACAACATAGGTATCTATTTCCAATGAAATTGTAAGCACTTGAGAAACTTGATGGCTGTCAGAACTATTAGGAAAAAATATAGTGATTTAAGTAACTAATAGACATACAGAGGTTCAAAAAGGTAATTTGCACTCCAGAATTCTTTTTAAAATTATTATTCAATGTTGTATGTGTTTGAGACAACTATTATCTGCCTTGCCAAGTTCTAACGTTCTAAATCTGAGGAAAAGACCATAAATTGTTGTTTACATTGTTCTATATAGTCATAGAATCTTGTGTTTTTGCTCAACTATTTCTTTGTTATGAGAGTGGCTTCCATTTAAGGGGAGCCTTAACCTCCCCAAATGATTATGAAGTTATAATTAATAGCATTAATAACAAATAAGAATGAAGGAAGGAAGGAGGGCAGGAAGGAAGGCAGGAAGGCAAGAAGGCAGGAAGGAAGGCAGGAAGGAAGGCAGGAAGGAAGGAAGGAAGGAAGGAAGGAAGGAAGGAAGGAAGGAAGGAAGGAAGGAAGGAAGGAAGGAAGAAAGAAAAGGGAAGGAGGAAGGGAGGGAAAGAGAGAGGAAGGATGGAAGGAAAGAAGGAAGAGGAGTGGAAAGGAAGGAGAGTGAAAGGGAAATTATGGTGCAGAAACATTTTGCCAATGAAAGGGAATAGTTAAGAAGTTAAGAAATTTGTCTTGAAATGCCAGGTTTAGGTCATTTAAATAATTTCAGAAGATAGATAATTCTAAACACTTCTTTTATATGGGTAAACAGATCAATAAAAATTATTATACTCATTCCCAATTTGCTTATTTTGTAAAATGGAAATAAAGTCTTGAATATGTGTCTTAGAAGTTAATGTATGGATCAAACTTTCACATAAAGTGCTACATAATATATCAGCTCATTATGATCTTTTACATGGCTGCATGATTCTTTTCAATATGATATTGTATTTCAAAATAAATAATTTAGAATACTTTGTTTAGTAACCACTATTATAAGTACTATGGTAGCCACTAGTTGCAGGAGTAGAAATAAAGGAATATCTACCAGCAATAAACCATGGTTCTCCCAAAATCTCAAGAGAACTTGACTAAACTACAAAGAGCAAAACATTCCTGTAGGTTAAAGAAAGACTCATGAAAAAGGTTTTAAGTTCCTTTAATTGATCATTTTCACTCTTCTTTCCAAGTCTTAGTCTGCTGGATATTGTGGTTCTTGCTTAAATTTTAAGTTTTTGTAATTTTTTAAAAAATCATAAATTTCTGTAGGAAATTCTTCCTCTGCTGCACCTATTGAAAGGAAAATGCATTTGTTCATTTCTATGTCAATCCTCAGAGTATTTATGTGGCTTTATATCCCCAGCCAAGTTTTCTGGTCCACAGATTAAAGAAAAATGTATCATCAAGACCTTATCTAAAAAATTCCTTAAGGTAGACCAAAACCTATTGACTTATGGATCAATAATAAAGTATCAATATATTATCAGATTATTTATAAGGACTTAAATTTTTTAATGAAAATGATAAAAAGAAATAAAGTACTCATAAGTGTGTCCACAGAATTTTAGATTCGTAAAAGACAATAAAGTTCAACATTTTTCTTACACAAAATAGAAATCTGACACCCAAAGGATCTGTGATGTCCAAAATCAAAGAGCTAGTTATTTGCAGATTGAAGATAAGTATGAAGGCCTACTGATTACTACTCCTAGTTCTCCATTGAATAAATATATCTGGAAAACAAAGCTGACAATATAAGTGAGAATTTTTTATTTGTTTGTTTTAAGAACAATATTAGTGAGTGCTTTTCTTGTTATTTGGGATGCTTTATTTTTATTTTGTCTACCCTCTCTACATATGACCTTTTAAAAAAAGATAAACCATTATAATAGCAAGTGAGCACTCCATCCCCAAGATGAGAGATGGAAAGAAATAATAACCCAAGGGAGAAAAAGTGGTAAAAAAACAACTGCTTATAACGGTATTTGGAGAAAATTATGTAAATATTTATGCAAAGACAGCTTTGCAGAACACATCAAGCTGCATCAGAGCTGCTCTTGCCAGTACGGCACATTCAGCAACACAGTTGGATCAACAGCCTGAAAAGCAGATGTGCCAATTTCCTGGATTTGATTATGATGATTCCTAATTACGCCAAAGCTGTGGCAATGTCCTTCTCTAGGATGACTCTTAATTTTGTTTTGCTAAGCCACACATGCAACTTTTTTTTTTTCAGATGAGCAATTCATTGTTATATTCAGTCAATGAAATACACATTTGGTTTGCTTGAGAGTTTCTAAAGATGGCCACTCATATAGATGTTAGTTTTAATTTTTTTTCAAGCATACATGACAGAGAAAAAAGAATGATGTTGCAATACAGGTATGTTTGTTTTTTTTTTTTTTGTTTGTTTGTTTGTTTTGTTTTTTTTTAAATATAACTTATCTTCAAATGTTCATATTGATTGGAACTTAGATCTGGGAGCAATCATAAAAATCATTAATCCCAACTTTTTTTATTGTACAGGAAAAAAAAATAATAGGTTCAAAATGTTAGCACAGTGGATAGAATCTTGAGTCTTGAGTCAGGAAGACCTAAATTCAAATTCTGCCTCTGATACTCACTCACTGTGCAACCTGGGCAAGTCAGTTCATGTCAGTTTGTCTCAATTTCCAGCATAATAATAGCACCTATGTACAGAGTTGCTGTATGGATCAAATGAAATAATATATGGGAAGCATTTAGCACTGTGCCTGGCATTTCATGAGCACTCTATAAATATTAGCTATTATATATTTGAGAAACATATTTTTGATATCCAAAGACCAAAAATCATAGATAAAACTATTAATTTATTCCATAGTTTTTAATCATATGTTAAATTTAACAAACTAATAAAAAGTTTTCATTTCTTTATGTCCTCTTCTGAACTTTTTAAAGTTATCTTTGGTATATTTTAAAATGTGTTATTCATGTTCATTTCTTTTGACAACTCTATTACTTCCCACTCTATCACCTTCCCCCACCACTCAAATAGAAGCTCTCCCTTGTAATTAATAATTATGGTCAAATTATGACTATATGTGTGCATGTGTGTGTGTGTATACACACACATACATATGTGTATTATGTATATACACACACACATATATGTTCTATCAAAAATGAATGTCTCATTCCAAACTACTTGTTCATCACTTCTTTGCCAAGAGGTGCTATATATGCTTTATCCATGTGCAGGTTTTAGGGTCAGAAGACCTGGATTCAAATCCTATCTCTATCATTTACAGGGAGACTATATGAATTTGGAATATGGACTATGTGTTCAAATACCAGTCCTATATCTCTGGGCAAGCCACTAAACATTTTGTGACTCAATTTCCTCATCTGTATAATAGCATTGGAATCAGTGGCCACCAGGTCCCTTCTACTTTTATATTTATGATCCTATGAAATAATTCTTGGTCACTGTAAAGATCAGAATTCTACATCTTTCAAAGTTGTCTTTTATTGTATTGTGATTATTGTATACATTTGTGTGTATATGTATATAAAATGTATATTCACATAAATGCATACATGAATATATTGCATTTAAATTTGCAAAGGACTCTGCAAATATCTCATTTTATCTTCACAAAAATCCTACCAGGTAAGTGCTATTATTATTTGTATTTCGATGACAAAACTGGTCCTTGAAGGAAGAGAAAGGCTTTGATTAACTGAAATCATGATGTGGCAAGAAAAAAATACATAGAAAATAGCATGAGAAAAATTGCAGATGGGAAAAGACAGAACAAGATCATGAATTAGAGAATAATAATATAGTAATGATAGCTAACATTTTTATAGCACTTTATGATTCAAAAAGTACTTTAAAACATTATCTCATTTTTATCTCACAATAACCTGTCAATGAGATAGACTTAAGATATTGCATAAGACTTGTCAAATGACTGGCTGCAGGATGCATGAGAGAAGACATAATCAAATATCATAGATTTAGATGTTGGTAGGAGCAATAATCTAACCTCTTTTCTCTCACACAAGTTAAATTAGGTTTTCCTTAAACAATTCAAGAAACTTAGTTGGCCCAGGACTTGGCCTATTAGCAACAATTCCACCTGGGTATAAAAAGACAATCAAACATTTCAGCCTTTTTTTTTTATTATTAACCATAGTAGAGTATTACAGAAGTAGAGAGTTTCACTCAGCTGGTGTACTTGCTGCATATCTTTGGTGAATAAGCTGACTCTACTAGGTTAAGTAAATCTCTTTTTGTTAACTGCTAATTGACTATCTCATATCATTCTAACATTAGACCTAAACTATGAGGGACTAGGCTGAGTAGACCCAGGCTACAACAGAGTTGTAAGAAAACTTGGGGGTCTACTACAATACACTTATCTTTTCAAATTAGGAAACTAAGTCACAGATAATTTGAGTCATTTGCCCAAGGTCACACTGGCACTAAGGAACAGAGTCAAGGATTTGGGCTCAGGTCATCTAAAACTATATTTTTTTTTACCTAATCCACGTGATGGATATTAGGACCTCTGTTACAGAAAAGATTAAAATCAATTCTCACCTAATTCTCATTTTGGGATGAGATCTAATAAGCTAAATCACAAATTTTAAGTCGAAAATTAAATGTATACTTTGACAAAAAAAATCCTAATTTAAAGGAATGATTACCAAATATCTTCAGGGTATAGTGAAGTATGAAGATTTGACTAGATGAAAAATTCATAATGTGGAATAATGAGAAATAGGGCTAGGAAAAAAGTGTTGGAGTTAGCTTACGGAAGACTCTGAATGGCACTTTCCCTATAGATGTTAGAGAGTCATGAAAGAATTTAAAGCAAGGAAATAACATTATGAAATTCATGTTTTAGGAAAATCAGTATTATAAGAACATGGTAAGATCAGAGGATGAAAGGAGAGGAAATAGAAAGTCCTGCTATGAAACTGTTACTGAAGCTTTTCACCCAGAAGGATCTGAAAAAAAAAGATAATGTCTATAGGAAGAGAAAGCAAGGAATTGACTTGAAATATTGTGACGGCAGAGCAGAGAAACTCAGAAAACAGATGTGGAGTAGATGGAAAGTTATTTGTATTTATCTAAACTGATCTTCCTATTTAGGAAGTCCCCTAAATCATAAACAGACCAAATGACTTGCAAAAAGACCAAATTCAAGGGACTTAAAAGGAAAAAAAAAAAAGGAAATTCTTCCTTTATGAGTGGCCTATAATTTTTGTAGAATAAATAATTTTTAAAAATATTCTATTACTTCATGACATCCTACTACAGATGCAGGAAAAAAAAAACACAGGAAGGGGCGGGACAAAGATGGTGGACAGTAGACACATCTCTATCTGAGCTCTTCTGAGCTTCCCTCAAATTAACAACAGATTAAGCCTCTGAACTGGTTTTGTAGTGACAGACCCACATATATTTGGAGCACAACAAGTTTCCAGAAGAAGATACTTTGGAAGACCTTCAAAAAAGGTCTATTTCCCTTGGGCAGAAGGAAAGGCTGCTGAGCCCAAACTGAAGCACAGAAAGTCTGGGGCAAGAAGCTGGAGCAGGGAGTTATGGTATTGAGGCATCTGCACACCAGGGCTCTTAGGCTACTCTGTCCTGGTTACAAGCTAATGATTTAGCAGATTTGTTGTGAAACACCCAAAGCAAATACAAAAGGCAAATTGTGAGTTTCTGAACTACGAAAAAATGGGATCTGGCCATGCCTACCCTTCATCAGAAATCAGTCAGTAACACCAACGCCAAGGTAAACTAAAGAGCCTTTGCCTTAAGAGCAGACCTCAATCCTTAAAAAAAAGAGGGAAAAAAGGCAAAAAGAACTTCAATTATAAACAGCTTTTATGGAGAAAGAGAAGACCAGACATCAAACCCCTGAGGATCCTAAAGACAAACCAGGTCCACATGAAGCCCTAAAGGGTGATACATGTTGTTCTCCATTTCACAAGGCTCTCTTGGAAGAATTCAAAAAGGATCTTAAAAGAGAGCTTGAAGAAACATAGGGATAGAAAATGAAATCTTTTCAGGAGGGTATGGAAAAGGAAAAACAGAAATTATCTTAAGAAAACTTCTTGGACTTCCGGTTAAGATGGCGGAGAGGAGGCTCACAGTTGCATAAGCTCCGCGCTTTCTCTCACTATCCACTTCATTACAAGCCTCTGAATCAATGCTTGACTGAAAAAAACCCACAAATAGTTACCAAGAGAAGCCATCCTTGAGATCCGCCAAGAAAGGTCTGTCTTTACTGGAGGGCTGGGGCGGTTTTAGATCGGGCGCAGGCTGAGGGCAGCAGCAGTGAGAGCACGGGAGCAGAGCTGAGAGGGGGTGGGGAGTGATCGTAGCCGTCTCTGCGGGGAGAGCTTCGCTACAGGACTGGATACTTTGCCTTGGCAACAAGTCAGCAGCCCAGCAGAGAAGCTAAAAACACCGGGGGTGAAGAATACAACCCCAAACAGCTGGAGTCTCTCAGGACCTGCCCCCCCCCCCCTTCCCCCCCTCAGTGACTCAGCACGCTTTGGGATCTTAGAGCGCAGGCGCAGCACAGTCCTGCTAGTGCCTCACTGCTGCCACCTGCAGTCTGTAGAGGAAGCTCGATAACACACCCAGCCCCCCCCCCAAAGAAAGACTCCAGTTTTTTCTGTTTTTCTTTGGTAGTTTATCTCTGATTAATAGACAGAATGAGCAAGAAGCTGAAGAGGACTTTAACCCTTGACAGCTTCTATACAGATAGAGAGCAGACTCTAAATCCTGAGGAGACTAAAAACAGGCAGTCCCCAGGTGATTCCCCAAAGGAGGAAATCATCTGTTCCTCAGCACAGATGAACCTCATAGAAGTGATTAAAAAGGCTCTCACAAGGGAGCTAGAAGAAAAATGGGGAAAGCAGAGTGAGGCTTGGCAAAAGGAGAGGGAGGCTTGGGAAAAGGAGAGGGAGGCTTGGCAAAAGAGCCTGGAGAAAGTTAAAGAGAGAGTGGATAAAGAAGTAAAATCCTTGAAAAATAGGATTAGTGAACTGGAAACAGAAAACAGCTCTCTAAAAAACAAAATTGGCGAAATGGAAAAAAATTCCACAGAACAAAAGAACTCAATTGGACAATTAGAGAAAGATTTTAAAAAGTGAGTGAAGAGAATACTTCACTGAAAATCAGAATTGAACAAGTGGAATTGAATGACTCGAGGAGACAAGAAGAATCAGTCAAGCAAATCCAAAAAAATCAAACAATGGAGAAAAATGTGAAATACCTTCTGGGGAAGACAACAGACCTGGAAAACAGATCCAGGAGAGACAATCTGAGAATCATTGGACTCCCAGAAAAACATGATGAAAAAAAGAGCCTGGACACTGTCTTCCAGGAAATTATCAAAGAGAACTGCCCAGAAGTCATAGGAACAGAGGAAAAAATAAACATTGAAAGGATTCATCGATCACCCACTGAAAGGGATCCTAAAATCAAAACACCAAGGAATATAGTGGCCAAATGCCAGAACCCTCAGGTGAAAGAAAAAATATTGCAAGCGGCTAGAAAAACCCAATTCAAGTATCAAGGAGCCACAATAAGGATCACCCAGGATCTGGCAGCATCCACATTAAAAGATCGAAGGGCCTGGAATATGATATTCCGAAAGGCTAAGGAACTTGGTATGCAACCAAAAATAACTTACCCAGCGAGAATGAGCATCTTTTTCCAGGGAAGAAGATGGACATTCAACGAAGTAAGCGAATTTCATCTATTTCTGATGAAAAAACCAGAACTTAACAAAAAGTTTGATCTACAAATATAGAACTCAAGAGAAATCTAAAAAGGTAAAGATTAATCTTGGGAACTATATTTTGACTATATAGATGTATAAAGAATACATGTATACCTTGTTCTAGAAATTGATGTGGAAAGGACATTGTACCAGAAAAAGGGTAAAGTGGGGGTAGTACATCTCATGAAGAGGCATAGGAAACCTATTATATCTGAGAGAAAGAATGGAGGGGGATGAATATAGTGGGTATCTTACTGCCTTCAGAATTGGCTTTAAGTGAAAAATCTTAAGACATATTCAATCTATGGTGAAACTTCTCCCATCTCATTGAAAAGTGAGAAGGGAAAAGTGGAAAGGGAAGGAATAAGCTAAGCGGAAGGGAATACGGGAACTGGGAGGGAAAGGGGTAAGATAGGGGGAGGAACTCTAAGGCGGGGGGAGGGACACTAAAAAGGGAGGGCTGTGAGAAGCAAGGGGTGCTCACAAGCTTAATACTTGGAAGGGGGGGAAAGGGGAAAGAAGGGAGGAAAGCATAAACCGGGGTTAACAAGATGGCAAGTAATACAGAATTGGTCATTCTAACCATAAACGTGAACGGGGTAAACTCCCCCATAAAGAGGAAGCGGTTAGCAGAATGGATTAAAAGCCAGAATCCTACAATATGTTGTTTACAGGAAACACACCTGAAGCGGGGAGATACATGCAGGTTAAAGGTAAAAGGTTGGAGCAAAATCTACTATGCTTCAGGTGAAGTCAAAAAAGCAGGGGTAGCCATCCTGATCTCAGATCAAGCTAAAGCAAAAATTGACCTAATTAAAAGAGATAAGGAAGGACACTATATCTTGCTAAAGGGTAGCATGGATAATGAAGCACTATCTATATTAAACATATATGCACCAAGTGGGGTAGCATCTAAATTCTTAAAAGAGAAACTAAGAGAGCTGCAAGAAGAAATAGACAGTAAAACTATAATAGTGGGAGATCTTAACCTTGCACTCTCAGAATTAGATAAATCAAACCAGAAAATAAATAAGAAAGAAGTCAAAGAGGTAAACAGAATACTAGAAAAGCTAGATATGATAGATCTCTGGAGAAAATGTAATGGAGACAGAAAGGAATACACTTTCTTTTCAGCAGTTCATGGAACCTATACAAAAATTGACCATATATTAGGACATAAAAACCTCAAACTCAAATGTAGTAAGGCAGAAATAGTAAATGCATCCTTTTCAGACCACGATGCAATGAAAATTACATTCAACAAAAAAGCAGGGGAAGTAGACCAAAAAATAATTGGAAACTAAATAATCTCATACTAAAGAATGATTGGGTAAAACAGCAAATCATAGACATAATTAATAACTTCACCCAAGAAAACGATAATAATGAGACATCATACCAAAATGTATGGGATGCAGCCAAAGCGGTAATAAGGGGAAATTTCATATCTCTAGAGGCCTATTTGTATAAAATAGAGAAAGAGAAGGTCAATGAATTGGGTTTGCAATTAAAAATGCTAGAAAAGGAACAAATTAAAAACCCCCAGTCAAACACTAAACTTGAAATTCTAAAAGTAAAAGGTGAGATCAATAAAATTGAAAGTAAAAAAACTATTGAATTGATTAATAAAACTAAGAGTTGGTTCTATGAAAAAACCAACAAAATAGACAAACCCTTAGTAAATCTGATTAAAAAAAAGAAAGAGGAAAATCAAATTGTTAGTCTTAAAAATGAAAAGGGAGAACTCACCACTAACGAAGAGGAAATTAGAGCAATAATTAGGAGTTACTTTGCCCAACTTTATGCCAATAAATTCGACAACTTAAATGAAATAGAAAAATACCTCCAAAAATACAGCTTGCCCAAACTAACAGAGGAAGAAGTAAATATCCTAAACAGTCCCATCTCAGAAAAAGAAATAGAACAAACTATCAATCAACTCCCTAAGAAAAAATCCCCAGGACCAGATGGATTTACATGTGAATTCTACCAAACATTTAAAGAACAATTAACTCCAATGTTATATAAACTATTTGAAAAAATAGGGATTGAAGGAGTCCTACCAAACTCCTTTTATGACACAGATATGGTACTGATACCTAAACCAGGTAGGCTGAAAACAGAGAAAGAAAATTATAGACCAATCTCCCTAATGAATATTGATGCTAAAATCTTAAATAAAATATTAGCAAAAAGATTACAGAAAATTGTCACCAGGATAATACACTATGACCAAGTAGGATTTATACCAGGAATGCAGGGCTGGTTCAATATTAGGAAAACTATTAACATAATTGACTATATCAATAACCAAACAAACAAAAACCACATGATCATCTCAATAGATGCAGAAAAAGCATTTGATAAAATCCAACATCCATTCCTAATAAAAACACTTGAGAGCATAGGAATAAATGGACTTTTCCTTAAAATAGTCAGGAGCATATATTTAAAACCATCAGTAAGCATCATATGCAATGGGGAAAAACTGGAACCTTTCCCAGTAAGATCTGGAGTGAAGCAAGGTTGCCCACTATCACCATTATTATTTAATATCGTATTAGAAACACTAGCCTCGGCAATAAGAGTCGAGAAAGATATAAAAGGAATTAGAGTAGGCAATGAGGAAACCAAACTATCACTCTTTGCAGATGATATGATGGTATACCTAGAGAACCCCAGAGATTCTACCAAAAAGCTATTGGAAATAATTCATAATTTTAGCAAAGTAGCTGGCTACAAAATAAATCCCCATAAATCCTCAGCATTTTTATACATCACCAACAAAACCCAACAGCAAGAGATACAAAGAGAAATTCCATTCAGAATAACTGTTGATACCATAAAATATTTGGGAATCTATCTACCAAAGGAAAGTCAGGAATTATATGAGCAAAATTATAAAAAAGTCTCCACACAAATAAAGTCAGACTTAAATAATTGGAAAAATATTAAGTGCTCTTGGATCGGCTGAGCGAACATAATAAAGATGACAATACTCCCTAAACTAATCTATTTATTTAGTGCTATACCAATCAGACTTCCAAGAAAATATTTTATTGATCTAGAAAAAATAACAACAAAATTCATATGGAACAATAAAAAGTCGAGAATCTCAAGGGAATTAATGAAAAAAAAATCAAATGAAGGTGGCCTAGCTGTACCTGATCTAAAATTATATTATAAAGCAGCAGTCACCAAAACCATTTGGTATTGGCTAAGAAATAGATTAGTGGATCAGTGGAAAAGGCTAGGCTCACAAGACAGAATAGTCAACTATAGCAATCTAGTGTTTGACAAACCCAAAGCCCCTAACTTCTGGGAAAAGAATTCATTATTTGATAAAAACTGCTGGGATAATTGGAAATTAGTATGGCAGAAATTAGGCATGGACCCACACTTAACACCATATACCAAGATAAGATCAAAATGGGTCTATGACCTAGGCATAAAGAACGAGACTATAAATAAATTAGAGGAACATAGAATAGTTTATCTCTCAGACTTGTGGAGGAGAAAGAAATTTGTGACCAAAGATGAACTAGAGACCATTACTGATCACAGAATAGAAAATTTCGATTACATCAAATTAAAAAGCCTTTGTACAAATAAAACTAATGCAAACAAGATTAGAAGGGAAGCAATAAACTGGGAAAACATTTTCACAGTTAAAGGTTCTGATAAAGGCCTCATTTCCAAAATATATAGAGAACTGACTCAAATTTATAAGAAATCAAGCCATTCTCCAATTGATAAATGGTCAAAGGATATGAACAGACAATTTTCAGAGGATGAGATTGAAACTATTACCACTCATATGAAAGAGTGTTCCAAATCATTATTGATCAGAGAAATGCAAATTAAGACAACTCTGAGATACCACTACACACCTGTCAGATTGGCTAAGATGACAGGAAAAAATAATGATGAATGTTGGAGGGGATGCGGGAAAACTGGGACACTAATGCATTGTTGGTGGAGTTGTGAACGAATCCAACCATTCTGGAGAGCAATCTGGAATTATGCCCAAAAAATTATCAAAATGTGCATATCCTTTGATCCAGCAGTGTTTCTATTGGGCTTATATCCCAAAGAAATACTAAAGAAGGGAAAGGGACCTGTATGTGCCAAAATGTTTGTAGCAGCCCTGTTTGTAGTGGCTAGAAACTGGAAAATGAATGGATGCCCATCAATTGGAGAATGGCTGGGTAAATTGTGGTATATGAATGTTATGGAATATTATTGTTCTGTAAGAAATGACCAGCAGGATGAATACAGAGAGGCTTGGAAAGACCTACATGAACTGATGCTAAGTGAAATGAGCAGAACCAGGAGATCATTATACACTTCGACAACGATATTGTATGAGGACATATTTTGATGGAAGTGGATTTCTTTGACAAAGAGACCTGAGTTTCAATTGATAAATGACGGACAAAAGCAGCTACACCCAAAGAAAGAACACTGGGAAACGAATGTGAACTATCTGCATTTTTGTTTCTCTTCCCGGATTATTTATACCTTCTGAATCCAATTCTCCCTATGCAACAAGAGAACTGTTCGGTTCTGCAAACATATATTGTATCTAGGATATACTGCAACATATCCAACATATAAAGGACTGCTTGCCATCTAGGGGAGGGGGTGGAGGGAGGGAGGGGAAAAAAAAATCGGAACAGAAATGAGTGTAAATATAATGTAATTATTAAATAAAAAAATTAAAAAAAAAAAAAGAAAACTTCTTAAAATAGATTTGATGAAAAGGAACAGTCAAATAATTCCTTACAAAATAGATCTGATGAAATGGGAAAAGCATATAATTCTTACAAAATAGATATGAAAAAGAAACCAATGATGAAATAAAGAACCTTAGACATTATCTTTCAGGAAATCATCAAAGAAAACTGCCTGGATGTCCTAGAACCAGAAGGTAAAATAGCCATTGAAAGAATACACCAATTGTTTCCTGAAAGAGACCCCAAAATGAAAACTCCAAAGAACATGATAGCTAATTTTCAGAATTATTAAATCAAGGAGAAAATATTGCAAACAGCCATAAGGATACAATTCACATATTCAAAAACCACAATCAGGATTACCCAGGACCTAGCAGCTTCCACTTTAAAAGTTCAAAGGGCATGGAATCTGATATTCTGAAAGCAAAGGAAATTGAATTACAGCCAAGAATCAACTACCCAGCAAAATTAAGCATCATATTTCAGGGGAAAAGATGGACATTCGATGAAACTGGTGAATTTCATTTATTTCTAATGAAAAGACCAGAACTGAATAAAAAATTTGATCTTCAAATACAGAACTCGAGAGAATCACAAAAAGGTAAAAAGGAAAGAAAAAAATAACTTTCTATTATGGGATCTATATCTTGAGATCTATATCTCTGTTATGGGTATATTTAGAAAGTAAAGGTATAATTTTATTTTTCTGATGATCTATAAAAGAAACTAGAGGAGGAAAAGTGATTCTACTGGAAGAAGAGGGAAATGGAGTTAAAATGGAGTAAATTAAATATCATGAAGAAGCATAAAGGCCTATTGCAATGAAAGAAAAAGGGGAAAGAAGATGAGCATTGTGTGAATCTTACTCTCATCAGATTTGGCTCAAAGAGAAATCAGACACATTTAGATTCACAGAGAAGTTTGTCTCACCCTACAGGGAAGTGGTAGGAGAAAGGGGAAGGGAAGGAGAAGGATAATAGAAGGGAGAACAGAAGTAGAAGAAGAAAGATATGAAAAGAGGAGGGGCTGCAAAAGGGGAGGGAGTGATCAATGACAAAATACTGGGGGGAGGGAAAGGGGGAAAGAGAAATCAAAAGTATGAGGGTAAACAAATAGGCAAGAACTACAGAATTAGTAATTTTATCTGTGAATGTGAATAGGGTGAACTTTCCCATAAAACAGAAGCAAATAGCAGTCTGGATTAAAAGGCAGAATCCTAAAATTAGTTGTCTACAAGAAACTCATTTAAAGCAGAGTGATACATTCAGAATAATGGTAAAAGATTGTAGCAGAATCTATTATACTTCAGCAGAGGTAAAAATAAAACCAGGAGTAGTGATCCTGATCTCAGAGTAACCAAAATCAAAAATAGATCTAACTAAAAGAGATAAGGAATTTTGCAAAAGGGTACCATAGATAATGAAGTAATATCAATTCTAAACACATGTGCAACAAGTGGTATAGCATCCAAATTTCTAGAGGAGAAGTTAAGAGAGCTGCAAGAAGAATTAGGCAGTAAAACGGAGGGAACAGAACCTTGCTCTCTCAGAACTAGGTATATCAAACCACAAAATAAATAAGAAAGACGTTAAGGAGGTAAATAGAATCCTAGAAGTTAGGAATGATAGACCTTTGGAGAAAATTGAATGGAGACAGAAAGGAATAGACTTTTTTTCTCAGCAGTACACGGAACCTATACAAAAATTGATCATACATTAGGGTATAAAAACCTCAAAATGAAATGCAGAGAGAAATAGTAAATGTATTTTTTTCAGATCACAATGCAATAAAAATTACATGCAATAAGAGGCCGGGGAAAATAGACCAAAAAATAATTGGAAATTAAATAATCTAATCCTAAAGAATATGTGGGTGAAACAACAATCAAAGACACAATTAATAATTTCATTCAAGAAAATGACAATAATGAAACAATATAACAAATTTTGTGCAATGCAGCCAAAGTGGTTATTAGGAGAAAATTTTATATCTCTATATGCTTACTTGCATAAACTAGAAAAAGGAAGATCAATAAATTGGACTTGTAACTAAAAAAGATAGGGGAAAAAAACAAATTAAAACCCCTCCAATAAAATACCAAATTTGAAATTCTGAAAATACAAGGGGAGATTAATAAAATTTAAGGTAAGAAAACTATTGAATTAACAAATGAAACTAAGAGTTTGGTTTTATGAAAAAACCAACAAAATAAACATTTAATTAATTTGATTAGAAAAAGAAAAGAAGAAAATGAAATTGTTAGTCTCAAAAATGAAAAGGGTGAACTTTCCACCAATGAAGAGAAACTTATTTTTCCCAATTATATGTCAATAAATTTGATAATCTAAGTTATAAGGTTCTCGTTTGGTTTTGTGGAGGTCTTTGGAGCAGCCTTCTTTTCAGCAAATTAATTGTGAAGTCCAAGCTAGCTCCCTTGAGGCTTCAGGAACAGCTGGAGTCAGGATAGGTAAAAGTCCTTAATCTTTAGGGGGAGAAGTGAAGGAGAAAGGCAAACTGACATAAGCTTACCACTAACCTCCCTTGTCCTGGTCCTGTTGCAAAGTGAAGGTCTCTTGCCTCTCTCCAGCCCCTAATCCTTCCCTACAATTCTCTTAACCCCAAACATTGAGCCAGCATTAACTGAAAGGAGAGAAATTCCCAACATAGGCTAATAGAATCATTGTCCAATAGATAATTAGCCTTAAGTGCTCTGTTGTCTGATTCAAGCACACTTTTAAGAGTTTCAGCCCTTTACAATTAATCACCACAAAAATAGCCAGGTGATAAAGTCCTTTATTATCTCCTTCACAATCTAGTTTCTTTGCTGGGGCCCCGGGCAAGCTTTCTGGAGAGCCTTTCAGACTGGCCTTAGTTTCAGTTGGGGAAGTGCAGGAGGTGATCCACCACAGTGCTGTGAGATAAAGTGAATGAATCTGGCTTTGTCTCTGGCTGAGTTTGTCCCAGTTTATATGCTCTACACTGAATATAAATCAATCATATCACTAGGAAATCATTATTTTTTTGTAAGAGTAAATCAATCATACTGAACTTAGTGAACTATTAACCACCATGCTAAACTAGATAACCATTGTCTCATCAATTCCACTGAGTTAGTATCTTGTAAGAATCCTTGTTTTAAATACAGAGTTTTGGACCATAACACTAAGTGAAATAAAGGAATACCTATAAAAATATATACTGCCCAGATTAACAGAAGAGGAAATAAATTACTTAAATAGTCCCATTTTAGAAAAAGAAATAGAACAAGTTATTAATCAACTGCCTAAGAAAAAATCTCGATGGCCAGATAGATTTGCATGAGAATTCTACCAAACATTTAAAGAACAATTAATTTCAATACTATGCAAACTATTTGGGGAAATAGGGAAAGAAGGATTCCTACCAAATTTCTTTTACAACACAGATATGGTGCTGATAGCTAAACCAGGTGGGATGAAAACAAAGCAAGAAAATTATAGACCATTTTCCCTAATGAATATTGATGGAAAAATCTTAAAATAAAATATTAACAAAGAGATTACAGAAAATCATCCTCAGGATACTACACCATAACCAAGTAGGATTTATACCAGGAATGCAGGGTTGTTCAATATTAGGAAAACTATTAGCAAAATTGATTGTGTCAATGACCAAACTAACAAAAATCACATGATTATCTCAATAGATGCAGAAAAAAGCATTTGATAAAAACCCAGAACCCATTCCTATTAAAAACACTCTCTAGTCCCCTAGGGGACAGCTAGGTGGTGCAGTGGATAGAGTACCAGCCCTGAAGTCAGGAGGACCTGAGTTCAAATCTGGCCTCAGACACTTAACAGTTCTTAGCTGTGGGACCCTGGCCAAGTCCCATCTGCCTCCCAACTGTCTCAGCAAAAAAAAAAAAAAAAAAAAATGTAAAGAAAAGAAAAGAAAACACTAGAAAAAATAGGAACAAAATGGAGTTTTCCTGTAAATGATCAGTAGCATCTATATAAAACCATCAGCATTTGTAAGTCATAATGTATTATTGAGAAGATCGATAAGTAGAATAAGTGTAGAATAAGTTAAGTTCACAGGACAAAATACTTAATGGCTATAGTAATCTAGTGTTTGACAAACCCAAAGACACCAGCTTTTGAGATAAGAACTCAGTATTTAACAAAAACTGCTGGGAAAATCACAAACTAATATGGCAGAAATTAAGCATTGAATCAAGATAAGGTCAAAATGGAGTCATGATTTACACCTAAAGAGTGAAATTATAAGCAAATTAGTAGAAGAAAAGATAGTTTACCTCTCAGATCTGTCGAGAAGGAAGGAATTTGTGGCCAAAAAAGAACTGGAGATCATTATTGAACACAAAATAGATGATTTTGATTATATTAAATTAAAAAAATTGTTTTTTTCCAAACAAAACTAATGCAGATAAGACTAGAAGTGAAGCAATAAACTGGGAAAGCATTTTTACATTCAAAGGTTCTGATAAAAGCCTAATTTCTAAAGTATATAGAGAATTAACTCAAATTTATAAGAATTCAAGCCATTCTCCAATAGATAAATGGTCAAACTATATGAATAGACAATTTTCATGTGAATAAATTGAAACCATTTCTAGTCATATGAAAAAGTGCTCTAAATCACTATTGATCAGAGAAATGTAAATTAAGACAACTTTGAAGTACTACTACTTACCTTTCACATTGGCTTAGATGACAGGAAAAGATAATGATGAAAGTTGGAGAGGATGTGGGAAAACTGGAGTTGTGAACTGATCCAACCCTTCTGGAGATCAATTTGGAAATATGCCTAAAAGGCTATCAAAACCCTAATCCCGCAGTGTTTCCACTGGGATTATATCCCAAAGAAATCTTAAAGGAGGA
This sequence comes from Antechinus flavipes, assembly GCF_016432865.1. Lineage (NCBI taxonomy): Eukaryota > Metazoa > Chordata > Mammalia > Dasyuromorphia > Dasyuridae > Antechinus > Antechinus flavipes. The sequence goes on along the minus strand of NC_067403.1, from coordinate 160,679,266 downwards.
AAAGGGAGCCACATGTGCAAATATATTTGTGGCAGTCCTTTTTGTAATGGCAAGAAATTGGAATCAGAGTGGATGTCCATTAATTGGAGAATGGCTGAAAAATTTATGGTATATTATTGTTATGGAATATTATTTTTCTATATGAAATGATTGACAAGATTATTTCAGAGAGGCCTGAAGATATTTACATGAACGGATGTTAAGTGAAATGAGCAGAACTGGGAGATCATTGTACATGGCAACAACAAGGTGATATCATAATCAATTCTGATGAACATGGATTTTTTCAAAAATGGATGATTCAGGGCAGTTCCAATAATCTTGTGATGAAGAGAGCCATCTAAACCCAAAGAAAGGACTGGAGTACTTATTGTGGATCACAACACAGCATTTTCTCTTTTTGTTGTTGTTTGCTTGCATTTTATTTTCTTTCTCATTTTCTTTTTCTGGTTTGATTTGAGTTTTCTTGTGCAGCAAGATAATTGTATAAATACATATGCATAGGTTGGGTTTAACATATATTTTTGCCATGTTTAACATATATTGGATTGCTTGCCATCTAGGGGAGGGGGTGGGAGAAAGAGAAGGAAGTTATATCACAAGGTTTTGCAAGGATCAATGTTGAAAAATTATCATGCATATGTTTTGAAAACAAAAAGCTTTTTAAAAAAAGAAAAAAATTAAGGTTTTTACATTGGGGGAATAAATCAATGACCTCCTTATTAAGCAAAGGAAACCACAAAAGTCTTCATTTTTTCCACAACATGTCATCCCAAATCTTTCAGTGTTGACTTTTTTTAAAAATTTATGTTTTGTGCTTGGCCTTATTTATGTCTATAGATAAATTTATGCAATGATTAAGTCCAAGCCAATCAATCTAATAAGTATTTGAGTGTCTACTTTGTCCCAAAGCACTTTTGCTAAGCACCAAGAATACTAATATAACCTATGCCCCATGATTCTAAGCTCTACCTTTACACTGAATAACTGCAGTCCTGAGATCTATTAGAAAGTATTTTCCTTTTCTCTTACATGTTATGCCCTTACTCAGGATTTACTCTTAAAAAATGTTGAAGGTTCCACCAACATTTAGAGGAGAAAGAGGGTGTTGGGGAAAAGGGGGGAAAAGAAGAGAAGGGGAGAGGGATGGGGAAGAGAGAGATAACCTAGTCCTATAGGATTGCTTAATAAAATAATGCATACATCAAGCACAAGATGTCCTTTATTCTGCCCAATACAAAATATAAAACCAAGGTAAATAACATTCCATAGACAATATGCCAGAAATACAAAAATGACTCAGTATTTTTTTAAGCAGTCAACATAGTGTCTCAGACTCCAATACATCCCACATCCCACAGGGTCCTAAAGTGTGAATGTTCTCTAGACTCATGGTGTCACCCTAACATTTGTACTCACTTTGGAAGATTAATGAACAGAGATGACTAATGAATCTGGTGAGTCCTATTTTCCATAGGGATACAGGCAAATCCTCCATATATCTAGAATCAGTCTATGATTTGTTCTCTCTTTAGAAGAGAAAGCTATGCACTGTTTTTAGAAAAACAGCATCATGATATTACGGTAAGTTACTTTTTTACTCCATAGAAAATTAACAAGAATATCATCTTATAATTCTATTCACCAGAAGGAAAAAAAAAAATAATTGTCATACAGGTTACCAGGCTTCCCACTGGACACAATTGGCTGAATAATTTGAATAATGGTAGAATCCAAAGTCCAAGACTCTTGTTGCTCTATATCTGGCAATTCCATTCTTCTAGCTTTCAGACTATAGGCTTATTTCTTTTCTCTCTTCAAAAGACCAGCTCTATCCAGGAACTGATATTGTGAAAATAGATAGTAGGATCCAGGACTCACAAATCTGGAGATGCTAGAGATGCCAAGCCTCAGATTTATGTTACCAAATACATTCCCCTCTTCTTGTCGAAAAGACTAACTTCAAAACTACCTTAAAAGTTTCAGGAAATTCCTAATTGTGGTTGACTGGATTCAGGAACTCTTGATCTTGGAATTTCTAGATGATAATCCTCAAGGAAGATTGCCAAAAACTCCTCCAAAACCTAGGATTCAAGAACTTTCATTTCTTTGACCTTTTGGTCCTCACTCAAAAGCTCTCACATGATTGAAATCACATGTGCCTTTGGCACTACATCTTCAAGGTTAGGGTTCAAGTATTCCCAACATTCTATTTTTGCCCCAACTGCTATTGTCTCTTGAGCTGAAAGATTGCCATGTCTGTAATGGGCCATATACTTTTTTATTTTACATGATTTCCATGTAATTACGAGGGAATGAATGGATGCTGTGTGCTTTGAAGGTTCATTAATAGATTCTGAGGTGGTAGACTCTCCAAGAGTGATTTAATAATTATGAACTAAAATTTTTTTTTATCAATTTCTAGGGGATAGAAAAATAGGATATCTAAAAGTAAAAATTCCAGGCAGATAATCTCTCTAGGGATTCTCACAAATGTTATAGGCCCAATTTTATCCCAAATAAGGGCCTACATATAAAATGATTACTGTGACTTACTTCATGCAGGCTACTTTTATGACTTTTCAGCCTTCCAGCAAAATGTAACATTCTTTTATAGGCAGTTTGTGGCCATCTAATTTCTTTGTTCTTGGCTCAAACACTCACTGATTATGTTCTACCAATTTTAGGAGTATCTTACATCCTAATTCATAGAACAAATTCAACGATATTTATTTAAATAATTATTTCAAATATTTACAAATTTGCAAACATTTACTTCAAAGGCATAACAAGAACAAATAAATGAAAATCTCCCCAACACATAGTGCTTTATCCTCCCCATATGCTACTTTAATCTTTGGAAAGGTAAAGAGAAGTAGATTTCACAGTTTAACTCAATTTCTATATAGCATTGTCTCACCAAGCCAAGGGACTTTTGTCGCAGGATTCTGGCTACTTAAAGCTCTCCTGCTAGACTGGCAGCAACATCTGATCTGGAATCATGCCTTCAAGGTGGCTGAGTCTGGATACTTTCTTCATTACTTTTTCCTAGAACTGAAAAGAAAAAATAAAACAGACCAAAATCTCAAGCCCATGTTTTAGGGCCATAGGACATAAGCAAGAAAAAATGGAGATGACTCTTTCCCTAGTGTTGTTTGGATTGTGCCACCTATCTATCCTATGGGGAATTTGACCCTTTCCACTAGGATGTGACAGAAAAGAGAGAGCAAGACCATATCAGTCTGATAATTTTTAAAGGGCAGTTTTTTATGCTACCCAGCCAATGGAAATAAGCTACTGAATAAAACAATCTTAATATAAGGGAATGAATTACAGTTATAAATAGAGAACAATTAAATCTTTGTCTAGGGACATCAGAGGGGAGACCTCTTCCTGTTATCTATACTCTCAAACGTCTCATGGACCAGACTAACTATTGTATGAACTGTAGCAAAGAAAAGAAAGTTTGACTGGGAAAACTATATTAAATGATGCAATTAAGGTAGAGGAAAACAACAATAAAAGGCCAAATTTTAAATTTTAAAGGACCCCAAATCCAAACTTACCTCAATGATGGATTTTAGTTACTTAGTCAGAGAATAGATTTTGAAATACTTATTTTTGTGCTGTTTTTAAAGAAACTGGTTTAGTACTCATGATTTAGAATCTTGGAATCTCAAAACTGGAAGGAACCTATGAACCTTCTACAGGAATTGAAATCCCCTCTATAGTAGCATGGACACTTGGTTACAGCATCCACTTGATAACCTATAGAGGAGACTCACTATCTCCTAAATCAGTACATTTTACCTTAAATAACTATAGTTTTGGGATCGTTTTTCCTTGCATTTAACAGGATCTTTTGTTTATAAATTCCACATGTTGGTCCCAGTCTTGGTTTTGGAAACCAAACAAAATAAATCTAGATCCTATGACAGATTTTCAAATACTAGAAGTCTTGATGTTTTCCCCAAGTCTTCTCTAGGATAAACTTATGGCATATTTGTTTCTTTCACAAGTGATGACTCTTCCACATTAACATCATAGAATTTTAAAACTAGAAAAGACCCTAGAGATCTTCCAGTTCAAACTCCTCAAGTTACAGGTAAGGAAACCAACTTGATTCAGAGAATTTCAGCTTCTCAAAAAGGTGCATACAAATTTTCTTTCTTTCACTAAGAGTTTTTCATATTAAGAATCTATGGAGTAAATCTCAGTGAATCACTCCTTACTCCGGCATTTATTCATTCTTTAAAGCCTGCTGGTTGTCAATGAGTCAGGATCCATATCCTAATATATCCCTTTTTTGCTTTTTCCACTTCCACTTGGGCAGCCAATACAAGCAGAGAATACTCAACTGAAGCCAAAATGTTGGATACCTGTGGGCTAGTAGTTTGAAAGCTGGTAAACTGAATCTTAGGGGGAAAGATAGATGACATTTTTTCTTAGTATTTAATTGAAACAGTCAAAACAATTCTGAATTCTATTCCTTGAATTAACATTTTAGTTAGAATAAATTTATCTCTTTATATAGGGATTGTATATTTTAAAAATGACAAGTGATCTGTATATAGAACTTTTTTTAATGTAAAAATATTCAATAAAAATATATAAGGGAAAACTAGAGAGAAAATAATGTGGAAATTATGAAGAAGAAAGGAAGGAAGGAAGAAAAGAAGGAAGGAGATGGAAGGAAGGAAGGACTATCATGTGAGCAGGAGAGAAAAGAGTGAGAAGGAAAAGGATACAATGGGATAAAAAGAAGATGTGGGACAATTATAGATCAGGTATCAAGAAGGAACACAAGAACTCAAAAAAAAAAAATCACAAATTAGGCAATGAAACTCACTTGCCTTATTTTTCCATGAGCAGCACAAATAGTGTTAGGAAATGTGGACCCAAACTGAGAACTCAGATTTCTGGATCTCTGCCTTTATATCTGATTATTGATTCTGGTAAGATTCACAGGGATCGAGTGGGAGTGGCACCTTCAGGTCAATCAATCAGGAAGTGGTCTGGATGGAGACATTTTCCTTTATGGAAAATAAGGGCTTTTTGACTAGAAAATGCTAACATAAATACACAGATTTGATGAAGTTTGCTAAGATGGCATACTAGCCTTGAATTCCTAACCCTAAATATAGTTGATTGAGTCAGTTGCTGAGAACATATAAATTTCCTAGTAGTAAATAGGTGACTCAGTCAGTGATAAACTGTGGAGTCACTTCTATTAGCTAGAATCTTCTTAGCCCAGCTTACAGAAGGTGGAGGTAAGAATAAAAGAAACAAGATAAGAATTATAGGGGGAAAGGAGGAGGAGGGAAGAAGAGGAGAGGAGAGTGAAATGATTGAAAAAAGGAAAGGAAAGGAAAAGAAATGAAACAAAAGGAAAGAAAAGAACAGTAGTTTGGTTCCTACTTGGAAGACAATTTTATCTCTCTAACTATAGGGATGAAGCTAATCTTGATTTTTTTATTATTATTTTGGACCTAGAAGTTTTCATAATCCCAGCTCATTTCAGTAAATTTAATAAAGACATAAACTCTTACTAGAGTTGCCCAGGAAATTTGTCAGCAATACTGAATGTTACTGCATCACTCAGAATGTGCTAAAGAACATTCGACAAAACAAGTCTTTTAACAACTTGCACAAATGTGCTGCAAATATACCAGAAGAAAAAAATAACTTTTATAATCCAAGTGTATTTTGTGCTGGATGTAATATATTTCTTTTTAGAATAAATATTATTCTTAAAATGAAATTTCCTCTCTTTGAAAATGACAACAAGCTTTTAAAAATTACTTTAAAAATAAAAAATGAAGAAAAAGTCAATATATTGTTTATAATTATGTCCAGATTTTTCACCACACATATTTCATATAACATATACCATTTTGTACATATATGTGCAGATAACAATAATCAATGTGCTTATAATAAGTTTGACAAGAAGAAAATTAAAAATAAAAGAGCAATAACAACCACATACCCAGTCATCTTTATTGGAACAACACAAAAGTTATGATGTACATATTTTCTGAGAAAAATAGCTCATCTTCAGATGTTAGCATTTTTAAAAGTTTATAATACTACATAATGTGTTGACATGTTTGCAATGATTTACTAAAATTTAGCGTAGATTTTTGCCACTTGACAGGAGGATGCTACAACTAAGGCTCTTGAAAGATTCAGTAGTTCAAGCAGGTGAGTAACATATTTCTGTAACATCAACAGGATGCTCAATCTTGTTCATCCCTCTCTGTTTCTCTTGACCTTCTACTTCACACACACACACACACACACACACACACACACACACACACACAGAGAAAAATATTAAAATGTCCACAAAAAATACAAATTTAAAAGAACATACAATTCACAAGTACCAAACTGTTACTAATACTAGTCAGACACCAATTTGTGTCTTGCTTTATGTCCTGTAAGCTGTCAAAACTGGGCTTATTCACATGCCAAAGTAGAATAGGAACAGTGCATCTATCCAGAGAGAAGCATTAGAGAGGAAATCAAAAGTTCTGGGTTCCAGGTAACAAATCATCAAATACTTTGGTTTCTCAATTTCTGAATGAATGAGGAGGTTGGTCCAGATAATTTCAAATAAACCTTTCAGTTCTTAAATCTATAATTTTCTGACCCAAACATCTAAAATCTTTTAGGAAGATTGTTTTTGTGTGAACTGAATTGTAACCTTATCCAAGAAAATTAAGCTCAGTGCCAATATTTTTCTCTCCATAAAGAACAATCACCCAGATAAAAGCTAACCCAATGTTTTACAGGACTACAGTGAGTATTCAAAAAGATCTTGATGGGTTAAAAAAGTGAAGCTAGGAAAATGAAACAAAAGGCATTAGTGTAAATACTCACATTTAGGATAAAAAATAATTTCTTAATATTTCACAAGATCAGAAAGCAATCGTTTCTCTGAAAAGCATATGGAAATCTAGATGCAATGCAAACTTAATATGAGGCAGAAGGGTGATGTGATCAACAAAACACCAATGTGATCTGCATCACAGTTCAAACATCTCTTCCTATACTAAGGAATAGATATGGTCACTGTACTCTATTCTAGTCAGACCTTATCTGGACCATTGCATTCAGTTCTAATCACAGCAAAAGAGATTCAGTATTGAACAGAATTCAAATATCTACACCAAGCCCATCATTTTGCAGAAACTGATGCCCTGAGGGTTCTGGTATGACCAATCTCAAGCAATTCAAAATTAGCATTCAAACTCAGGTCCTTTGATTATACTTTTATTGTGACATAATTTCTTTCAAGGGTTGCAGCCATCCTTCTTGTAAGCCAGGTTCACAATCTTGGTATTATTTTTGATTCTTTTTTTAACTCAGCCCCTCAAATATCCAATTGTCAAACTTGCCCTTGTTACTTCTACATATTTCATATCTTTTCCTTTTTTCATGACCACAATCAGAGTTCATAGCCTAACTGCTTCTCTCCTGAGCTACAATAATCACCTCTTAATTCAACCCTTCTCAGTTATGGATTGAGCTGACTACATTTTCACCTCCTAAAAACTTGAGAGATATAGCTGAGTAGCTGGGGTGTCTTTCTAATGCTATCAGCTTGAGCTCCAATTATGATGCGTTTTCTCCATACTCATTGCCAGTGATTGTAGTGCCCCTGTATTATTTAACCAATTAAGATCAAATTTTTTTTTTTATAAAGGAATATATCCTGAGGAGTTATAGCAATAACAGAAGTATGAACATTCTCCCAAAGTCTCTGACATTCTCCCACTAGAACATGTAGACTCCAATGGAATGTTCATGAAAACTTAGAGATTACAGATCCAAATAATTAATACACTTTTCTTGGAAGTCTTTTTTTATTGTTGTCATCAAAACATTGCCCTTATTAAGAAGGAGCTTTTCTGTTGAACTTGTTGTAAAAATTTGGATTTGTTTACAATCTTTTGAGGGCTCAATGCAGATAGTGCTATCAACATATAGGAGTATGTTGGTAGGATGCCAAGGAAAAGATAAGGATTCTTTTGGATATCAGAAGCCAATAAAAAAGAAATTCATTGTTTGATTGTGTAGAGGGCTAAAACTCTGAAAAGGTGTGCTTGAATCAAACAACAGAGCACTTAAGGTTAATTACCTTTTCAATGTGAGATAATGGCTCAATATACATGTATTTAGATGAGATGGTGATATGATGGCTCTCCTCACTATTGGTGAATATTTGGTGGTGAGGTAATCGTAGGCAAGGATTGGAGTGCTGAGGGAGAGAAGTCAGGGTCACTTGGCGGAGGACAAGGAGAAGAGAAGCTGGAGACTCTGGACTCCAGAATCCAGGATACTTCTCCCTCTAAAGATCAAGAACTTTGATTGATCCTGACTCTGACTGATCCTGAGACCCTCCATGGAGTTAGCCTGGACATTATATTTGACACCCCAACATGGACTAAGTACCTGCACTCATACCTCGATGTGAAGCTTCAGTGAAGAAGTTCCTGTGACCAGGAAGTAGAGTGAGTATTAAAATAGACAAGCAGGAAATTTTGTTAAGGGCTGAAATGGGGCAGATACTAGGAAAAGAACTTCCCCACCCCCACCCCGAGGGAACTCTATAGAAAGCATACATAGGTTAATAAAGAGGCAATGTTTGCTTGTAACTTGGGAGCAGATGAAGGGACTCTTAGAAAAATTAGAATGCATGTCCCCTTGGTTCTTCAAGGAAGAAGAAATAGAGGTAGATAATTGGAAACTAGTGGGAGGACAACTAAGTGAATATTACAGTGATAATGGTCCTGATTCAATTTCTAAGGAAACATTCTATATATACAAAATAATACAATTGACCTTAAAGAATCCCACAAATTCTAGAAAAAAAGAAAAGTTTTAAAGAGGACAGCCAGACAAGGAAGCTTGAGGAAAAACAGGAATAGAAGGGGAAAGATAATGAAAATTCACTAAAAGGCATAAGGAGTTGAGTGAACTTAAAGGGTGTGGTGCTTCTCGCTCTCACAGCCCAGCTTCACCTCTGCCTACACCCAAGCAGGCTCTTGACCCTCCCCCATCACTTTCCTGGGTGGAGGGAGGAGGAGGAGTGGGAGGGACAATGATACCACCAGTAACTCCCCCCCAGCAACTACCCCCTCCCTATGACTTGATGGCAAAAAGCACTACTTAAAGCCAAAGAGGAAGGGCAGAATACAGCTGATTTGAGAATAGATATTTATCCTGTGATTGAACAGCTTAACTCTTCAGGTCAAGAAAGGAGAAGATACACTCCTTTTAATCTAGAAATTATCAAAGATCTCAAAAGGGCTTGCACTATTATATTAAGATATTATTATTATCATTTTTTTAAATAACTTTTTATTGATAGAACGCATGGCAGGGTAATTTTTTTACAGCATTATCCCTTGCATTCACTTCTGTTCCGATTTTTCCCCTCCCTCCCTCCACCCTTTCCCCCAGATGGCAAGAGTCCTTTACATGTTGAATGGGTTGCAGTATATCCTAGATACAATATATGTGTGCAGAACCGAACAGTTTTCTTGTTGCACAGGGAGAATTGAATTCAGAAGGTATAAATAACCCGGGAAGAAAAACAAAAATGCAAGCAGTTTATATTCATTTCCCAGTGTTCTTTCTCTGGGTGTAGCTGCTTCTATATTAAGATATTATTACAGAATTTGGTTTATGAAATTTTAATCCCTAGTGATTGGAAATCTATAGCAAGGCCATGTTTAGAACTTGGACAAAACTTGTTGTGGCTTTCTGGGTATAGTATACTCTATAGGATACCAGCCCAATGAAATAGGCAACCTGAAGTTAATACACCAATCACTT